>NW_027141570.1:0-66843 GCF_036365525.1 Heterodontus francisci
TTTACCGCTGTGACAGTGCAGTATTTCCCCCAGGCCCTGTGTTTACAGTTGTGACAGTTCAGTATTTCCCCCAGGCCCGGTGTTTACCGTTGTGACAGTTCAGTATTTCCCCCAGGCCCTGTGTTTACAGTTGTGACAGTTCATTATTTCATCCAGGCCCTGTGTTTACAGTTGTGACAGTTCAGTATTTCGCCCAGGCCCTGTATTTACCGTTGTGACAGTTCAGTATTTCCCCCAGGCCCTGTGTTTACAGTTGTGACAGTTCATTATTTCATCCAGGCCCTGTGTTTACAGTTGTGACAGTTCAGTATTTCCCCCAGGCCCTGTATTTACAGTTGTGACAGTTCAGTATTTCCCCCAGGCCCTGTGTTTACAGTTGTGGCAGCTCAGTATTTCCCCCAGGCCCTGTGTTTACAGTTATGACAGCTCAGTATTTTACCCAGGACATGTCTTTAAAGTTGTGACAGCTCAGTATTTCCCCCACGACCTGTGTTTACAGTTGTGACAGCTCTGTATTTTACCCAGGACATGTCTTTAAAGTTGTGACAGTTCATTATTTCCCCCAGGATCTGTGTTTACAGTTGTGACAGCTCAGTATTTCCCCCGGTCCCTGTGTTTACATTTGTGACAGTTCAGTATTTCATCCAGGACCTGTGTTTACAGTTGTGACAGTTCAGTATTTCCCCCAGTCCCTGTGTTTATAGTTGTGACAGCTCAGTATTTCCCCCAGTCCCTGTGTTTACAGTTGTGACAGTTCAGTATTTCCCCCAGTCCCTGTGTTTACAGTTGTGACAGCTCAGTATTTCCCCCAGGCCCTGTGTTTACAGTTGTGACAGCTCTGTATTTTACCCAGGACATGTCTTTAAAGTTGTGACAGTTCATTATTTCCCCCAGGATCTGTGTTTACAGTTGTGACAGCTCAGTATTTCCCCCGGTCCCTGTGTTTACATTTGTGACAGTTCAGTATTTCATCCAGGACCTGTGTTTACAGTTGTGACAGTTCAGTATTTCCCCCAGTCCCTGTGTTTATAGTTGTGACAGCTCAGTATTTCCCCCAGTCCCTGTGTTTACATTTGTGACAGTTCAGTATTTTCCCCAGTCCCTGTGTTTACAGTTGTGACAGTTCAGTATTTCCCCCAGTCCCTGTATTTATAGTTGTGACAGTTCAGTATTTCATCCAGGCCCTGTGTTTACAGTTGTGACAGTTCAGTATTTTTCCCAGGCCCTGTATTTACAGTTGTGAAAGCTCAGTATTTTACCCAGGACCTGTCTTTAAAGTTGTGACAGCTCAGTATTTCCCCCAGGCCCTGTGTTTACAGTTGTGACAGCTCAGTATTTCCTCCAGGACCTGCTTTTCAAGTTGTGACAGCTCAGTCTTTCTCCCAGGACCTGTCTTTAAAGTTGTGACAGCTCAGTATTTCCCCCAGGACCTGTGTGTACAGTTGTGACAGCTCAGTATTTCCCCCAGGCCCTGTGTTTACAGTTGTGACAGTTCAGTATTTCCCCCAGGCCCTGTGTTTAAAGTTGTGACAGCTCAGTATTTCCCCCAGGACCTGTCTTTAAAGTTGTGACAGTTCAGTATTTCACCCAGGACATGTCTTTAAAGTTGTGACAGTTCAGTATTTCACCCAGGACCTGTCTTTAAGTTGTGACAGCTCAGTATTTCCCCCAGGACCTGTGTTTAAAGTTGTGACAGCTCAGTATTTCCCCGAGGACCTGTCTTTAAAGTTGTGACAGTTCAGTATTTCACCCAGGACATGTCTTTAAAGTTGTGACAGTTCAGTATTTCACCCAGGACCTGTCTTTAAGTTGTGACAGCTCAGTATTTCCCCCAGGACCTGTGTTTAAATTTGTGACAGCTCAGTCTTTCCCCAGGCCCTGTGTTTACAGTTGAGACAGCTCTGTATTTTACCCAGGACCTGTCTTTAAGTTGTGACAGCTCAGTATTTCCCCCAGGACCTGTCTTTAAAGTTGTGAAAGCTCAGTCTTTCCCCAGGCCCTGTGTTTACAGTTGAGACAGCTCGGTATTTTACCCAGGACCTGTCTTTAAGTTGTGAAAGCTCAGTATTTCCCCCAGGAACTGTGTTTAAAGTTGTGACAGCTCAGTATTTCCCCCAGGGCCTGTCTTTAAAGTTGTGACAGCTCAGTATTTCCCCCAGGACCTGTCTTTGAAGTTGTGACAGTTCAGTATTTCCTGTAGGCCCTGTTTTCACAGATGTGACAGCTCAGTATTTCCCCCAGGCCCTGTGTTCACAGATGTGACAGTTCAGTATTTCCCCCAGGCCCTGTATTTACCGTTCTGTCTGTTCAGTATTTCCCCCAGGCACTGTATTTACCGTTGTGACAGTTCAGTATTCCCCCCAGGATCTGTGTTTACAGTTGTGACAGCTCAGTATTATCCCCAGGACCTGTCTTTAAAGTTGTGACAGTTCAGTATTTCCCCCAGGCCCTGTATTTACCGTTGTGACAGTTCAGTATTCCCCCCAGGATCTGTATTTACAGTTGTGACAGCTCAGTATTTCCCCCAGTCGCTGTGTTTACATTTGTGACAGTTCAGTATTTCATCCAGGACCTGTGTTTACAGTTGTGACAGTTCAGTATTTCCCCCAGTCCCTGTGTTTATAGTTGTGACAGCTCAGTATTTCTCCCAGGCCCTGTATTTACAGTTGTGAAAGCTCAGTATTTTACCCAGGACCTGTCTTTAAAGTTGTGACAGCTCAGTATTTCCACCAGGCCCTGTGTTTACAGTTGTGACAGCTCAGTATTTCCTCCAGGACCTGTTTTTCAAGTTGTGACAGCTCAGTCTTTCCCCCAGGACCTGTCTTTAAAGTTGTGACAGCTCAGTATTTCCCCCAGGACCTGTGTGTACAGTTGTGACAGCTCAGTATTTCCCCCAGGACCTGTCTTTAAAGTTGTGACAGTTCAGTATTTCACCCAGGACATGTCTTTAAAGTTGTGACAGCTCAGTATTTCACCCAGGACCTCTCTTTAAAGTTGTGACAGTTCCGTATTTCACCCAGGACCTGTCTTTAAGTTGTGACAGCTCAGTATTTCCCCCAGGACCTGTGTTTAAAGTTGTGACAGCTCAGTATTTCCCCGAGGACCTGTCTTTAAAGTTGTGACAGCTCAGTCTTTCCCCAGGCCCTGTGTTTACAGTTGAGACAGCTCCGTATTTTACCCAGGACCTGTCTTTAAGTTGTGACAGCTCAGTATTTCCCCCAGGACCAGTGTTTAAAGTTGTGACAGCACAGTATTTCAGCCAGGACCTGTCTTTAAATTTGTGACAGCTCAGTCTTTCCCCAGGCCCTGTGTTTACAGTTGAGACAGCTCAGTATTCCCCCCAGGACCTGTCTTTAAATTTGTGACAGTTCAGTATTTCCCCCAGGACCTGTCTTTAAAGTTGTGAAAGCTCAGTCTTTCCCCAGGCCCTGTGTTTACAGTTGAGACAGCTCGGTATTTTACCCAGGACCTGTCTTTAAGTTGTGAAAGCTCAGTATTTCCCCCAGGACCTGTGTTTGTTTCAATGCAAGAAGTGTAGTAGGTAAGGCAGATGAACTTAGGGCTTGGATTAGTACCTGGGAGTATGATGTTATTGCTATTACTGAGACTTGGTTGAGGGAAGGGCATGATTGGCAACTAAATATCCCAGGATATCGATGCTTCAGGCGGGATAGAGAGGGAGGTAAAAGGGGTGGAGGAGTTGCATTACTGGTCAAAGAGGATATCACAGCTGTGCTGAAGGAGGGCACTATGGAGGACTCGAGCAGTGAGGCAATATGGACAGAACTCAGAAATAGGAAGGGTGCGGTAACAATGTTGGGGCTGTACTACAGGCCTCCCAACAGCGAGCGTGAGATAGAGGTACAAATATGTAAACAGATTATGGAAAGATGTAGGAGCAACAGGGTGGTGGTGATAGGAGATTTTAATTTTCCCAACATTGACTGGGATTCGCTTAGTGTTAGAGGTCCAGATGGAGCAGAATTTGTAAGGAGCATCCAGGAGGGTTTTCTAGAGCAGTATGTAAATAGTCCAACTCGGGAAGGGGCCATACTGGACCTGGTGTTGGGGAATGAGCCCGGCCAGGTGGTTGAAGTTTCAGTAGGGGACTACTTTGGGAATAGTGATCACAATTCCGTAAGCTTTAAAATACTCATGGACAAAGACGAGAGTGGTCTAAAAGGGAGAGTGCGAAATTGGGGGAAGGCCAACTATACCAAAATTCGGCAGGAGCTGGGAAATGTAGATTGGGAGCAGCTGTTTGAAGGTAAATCCACATGTGATATGTGGGAGGCTTTTAAAGAGAGGTTCATTAGCGTGCAGGAGAGACATGTTCCTGTGAAAATGAGGGATAGAAATGGCAAGATTAGGGAACCATGGATGACAGGTGAAATTGTGAGACTAGCTAAGAGGAAAAAGGAAGCATACATAAGGTCTAGGCGGCTGATGAAAGACGAAGCTTTGAAAGAATATCGGGAATGTAGGACCAATCTGAAACGAGGAATTAAGAGGGCTAAAAGGGGTCATGAAATATCTTTAGCAAACAGGGTTAAGGAAAATCCCAAAGCCTTTTATTCATATATAAGGAGAAAGAGGGTAACTAGAGAAAGGATTGGCCCACTAAAGGACAAAGGAGGAATGTTATGCTTGGACTCAGAGAAAATGGGTGAGATTTTAAACGAGTACTTTGCATCGGTATTCACCGAGGAGAGGGACATGACGGATGTTGAGGTTAGGAACAGATGTTTGATTACTCTAGGTCAAGTCGGCATAAGGAGGGAGGAAGTGTTGGGTATTCTAAAGGGCATTAAGGTGGACAAGTCCCCAGGTCCGGATGGGATCTATCCCAGGTTACTGAGGGAAGCGAGAGAGGAAATAGCTGGGGCCTTAACAGATATCTTTGCAGCATCCTTAAACACGGGTGAGGTCCCGGAGGACTGGAGAATTGCTAATGTTGTCCCCTTGTTTAAGAAGGGTAGCAGGGATAATCCAGGTAATTATAGACCGGTGAGCCTGACGTCAGTGGTAGGGAAGCTGCTGGAGAAGATACTGAGGGATAGGATCTATTCCCATTTGGAAGAAAATGGGCTCATCAGTGATAGGCAACATGGTTTTGTGCAGGGAAGGTCATGTCTTACCAACTTAATAGAATTCTTTGAGAAAGTGACAAAGTTGATTGATGAGGGAAGGGCTGTCGATGTCATATACATGGACTTCAGTAAGGCGTTTGATAAGGTTCCCCATGGCAGGCTGATGGAGAAAGTGAAGGCGCTTGGGGTCCAAGGTGTACTAGCTAGATGGATAAAGAACTGGCAGGGCAACAGGAGACAGAGAGTGGCAGTAGAAGGGAGTTTCTCAAACTGGAGACGTATGACCAGTGCTGTTCCACAGGGATCCATGCTGGGACCACTGTTGTTTGTGATATAGATTAATGATTTGGAGGAAAGTATAGGTGGACTGATTAGCAAGTTTGCAGACGACACTAAGATTGGTGGAGTAGCAGATAGTGAAGGGGACTGTCAGAGAATACAGCAGAATATAGATAGATTGGAGAGTTGGGCAGAGAAATGGCAGATGGAGTTCAATCAGGGCAAATGCGAGGTGATGTATTTTGGAAGATCCAATTCAAGAGTGAACTATACAGTAAATGGAAAAGTCCTGGGGAAAATTGATGTCCAGAGAGATTTGGGTGTTCAGGTCCACTGTTCCCTGAAGGTGGCAACGCAGGTAAAAAGAGTGGTCAAGAAGGCATACGGCATGCTTTCCTTCATCGGACGGGGCATTGAGTATAAGAGTTGGCAGGTCATGTTACAGTTGTATAGGACTTTGGTTCGGCCACATTTGGAATACTGCGTACAGTTCTGGTCGCCACATTATCAAAAGGATGTGGATGCTCTGGAGAGGGTGCAGAGGAGGTTCACCAGGATGTTGCCCTGTGTGGAGGGCGCTAGCTATGAAGAGAGGTTGAGCAGATTAGGATTATTTTCATTAGAAAGACGGAGGTTGAGGGGGGACCTGATTGAGGTGTACAAAATCATGAGAGGTATAGACAGGGTGGATAGCAAGAGGCTTTTTCCCAGAGTGGGGGTTTCAATTACTAGAGGACACGAGTTCAAAGTGAAAGGGGAAAAGTTTAGGGGGGATATGCGTGGAAAGTTCTTTACGCAGAGGGTGGTGGGCACCTGGAACGCATTGCCAGCGGAGGTGGTAGATGCGGGCACGATGGAGTCTTTTAAGATGTATCTAGACAGATACATGAATGGGCAGGAAGAAAAGAGATACAGAACCTTAGAAAATAGGCGACATGTTTAGAGAGAGGATCTGGATCGGCGCAGGCTTGGAGGGCCGAAGGGCCTGTTCCTGTGCTGTAATTATCTTTGTTCTTTGTTCTTTGTTCTTTTTTGTTCTAAAGTTGTGACAGTTCAGTATTTCCCCCAGGACCTGTCTTTAAAGTTGTGACAGCTCAGTATTTCCCCCAGGACCTGTCTTTGAAGTTGTGACAGTTCAGTATTTCCTGTCGGACCTGTGTTCACAGATGTGACAGTTCAGTATTTTACCCAGGACCTGTCTTTAAAGTTGTGACAGCTCAGTATTTCCCCCAGGACCTGTCTTTAAAGTTGTGACAGCTCAGTATTTCCCCCAGGACCTGTCTTTGAAGTTGTGACAGTTCAGTATTTCCTGTCGGACCTGTGTTCACAGATGTGACAGTTCAGTATTTTACCCATGACCTGCGTTTAAAGATGTGACAGCTCAGTGTTTCCCCCAGGACCTCTCTTTAAAGTTGTGACAGCTCAGTATTTTACCCAGGACCTGTCTTTAAAGTTGTGACAGCTCAGTATTTCGCCCAGGACCTGTGTTTGAAGTTGTGACAGCTCAGTATTTTACCCAGGACCTTTCTTTAAAGTTGTGACAGCTCAGTATTCCCCCAGGATCTCTCTTCCAAGTTGTGACAGCTCAGCATTTCCCCCAGGCCCTGTGTTTACAGTTGTGACAGCTCAGTATATTACCCAGGACCTGTCTTTAAAGTTGTGACAGTTCAGTATTTCCTCCAGGCCCTGTATTTACAGTTGTGACAGTTCAGTATTTCATCCAGGACCTGTGTTTACAGTTGTGACAGTTCAGTATTTCCCCCAGTCCCTGTGTTTATAGTTGTGACAGTTCAGTATTTCATCCAGGCCCTGTGTTTACAGTTGTGACAGCTCAGTATTTCTCCCAGGCCCTGTATTTACAGTTGTGAAAGCTCAGTATTTTACCCAGGACCTGTCTTTAAAGTTGTGACAGCTCAGTATTTCCCCCAGGCCCTGTGTTTACAGTTGTGACAGCTCAGTCTTTCCCCCAGGACCTGTCTTTAAAGTTGTGACAGCCCAGTATTTCCCCCAGGACCTGTGTGCAGTTGTGACAGCTCAGTATTTCCCCCAGGACCTGTCTTTAAAGTTGTGACAGTTCAGTATTTCACCCAGGACATGTCTTTAAAGTTGTGACAGCTCAGTATTTCACCCAGGACCTCTCTTTAAAGTTGTGACAGTTCAGTATTTCACCCAGGACCTGTCTTTAAGTTGTGACAGCTCAGTATTTCCCACAGGACCTGTGTTTAAAGTTGTGACAGCTCAGTATTTCCCCGAGGACCTGTCTTTAAAGTTGTGACAGCTCAGTTTTTCCCCAGGCCCTATGTTTACAGTTGAGACAGCTCCGTATTTTACCCAGGACCTGTCTTTAAGTTGTGACAGCTCAGTATTTCCCCCAGGACCAGTGTTTAAAGTTGTGACAGCACAGTATTTCCGCCAGGACCTGTCTTTAAATTTGTGACAGCTCAGTCTTTCCCCAGGCCCTGTGTTTACAGTTGAGACAACTCAGTATTCCCCCCAGGACCTGTCTTTAAATTTGTGACAGTTCAGTATTTCCCCCAGGACCTGTCTTTAAAGTTGTGAAAGCTCAGTCTTTCCCCAGGCCGTGTGTTTACAGTTGAGACAGCTCGGTATTTTACCCAGGACCTGTCTTTAAGTTGTGACAGCTCAGTATTTCCCCCAGGCCCTGTGTTTACAGTTGTGACAGCTCAGTATTTCCTCCAGGACCTGTTTTTCAAGTTGTGACAGCTCAGTCTTTCCCCCAGGACCTGTCTTTAAAGTTGTGACAGCTCAGTATTTCCCCCAGGACCTGTGTGTACAGTTGTGACAGCTCAGTATTTCACCCAGGACCTCTCTTTAAAGTTGTGACAGTTCAGTATTTCCCCCAGGACCTGTCTTTAAGTTGTGACAGCTCAGTATTTCCCCCAGGACCTCTCTTTAAAGTTGTGACAGCTCAGTATTTCCCCGAGGACCTGTCTTTAAAGTTGTGACAGCTCAGTCTTTCCCCAGGCCCTGAGTTTACAGTTGAGACAGCTCCGTATTTTACCCAGGACCTGTCTTTAAGTTGTGACAGCTCAGTATTTCCCCCAGGACCAGTGTTTAAATTTGTGACAGCTCAGTCTTTCCCCAGGCCCTGTGTTTACAGTTGAGACAGCTCAGTATTCCCCCCAGGACCTGTCTTTAAATTTGTGACAGTTCAGTATTTCCCCCAGGACCTGTCTTTAAAGCTGTGAAAGCTCAGTCTTTCCCCAGGCCCTGTGTTTACAGTTGAGACAGCTCGGTATTTTACCCAGGACCTGTCTTTAAGTTGTGAAAGCTCAGTATTTCCCCCAGGACCTGTCTTTAAAGTTGTGACAGCTCAGTATTTCCCCCAGGACCTGTCTTTAAAGTTGTGACAGCTCAGTATTTCCCCCAGGACCTGTCTTTGAGGTTGTGACAGTACAGTCTTTCCTGTAGGACCTGTGTTCACAGATGTGACAGTTCAGTATTTTACCCAGGACCTGTCTTTAAAGTTGTGACAGCTCAGTATTTCCTACAGGCCCTGTGTTCACAGATGTGACAGCTCAGTGTTTCACCCAGGATCTGTCTTTAAATTTGTGACAGCTCAGTATTTCCCCCAGGACCGATGTCTACAGTTGTGACCGTTCAGTGTTTCACCCAGGACCTGTCTTTAAAGTTATGATAGCTCAGTATTTCCTTCAGACCTTGTGTTTCAAGTTGTGACAGTTCAGTATTTCCTCCAGGCCCTGTATTTACATTTGTGACAGCTCTGCATTTCACCTAGGACCTGTATTTAAAATTGGGACAGCTCAGAATCTCCCCCAGAACCTGTCTTTTAAGTTGTGACAGCTCAGTATTTCCCCCAGGATCTGTGTTTAAAGTTGTGACAGCTCAGTATTTCCACCAGGACCTGTGTTTACTCTTTTCACAGTTCAGTATTTTACCCAGGACCTTTCTTTAAAGTTGTGACAGCTCTGCATTTCACCTAGGACCTGTATTTAAAATTGGGACAGCTCAGAATCTCCCCCAGAACCTGTCTTTTAAGTTGTGACAGCTCAGTATTTCCCCCAGGATCTGTGTTTAAAGTTGTGACAGCTCAGTATTTCCCCCAGGATCTGCGTTTGAAGTTGTGTCAGCTCAGTATTTCCACCAGGACCTGTGTTTAAAGTTGTGACAGCTCAGTATTTCCACCAGGACCTGTGTTTACTGTTTTCACAGTTCAGTATTTTACCCAGGACCTTTCTTTAAAGTTGTGACAGCTCAGTATTTCCCCCAGGATCTCTCTTCCAAGTTGTGACAGCTCAGTCTTTCCCCCAGGATCTGTGTTTAAAGTTGTGACAGCTCAGTCTTTCCCCCAGGACCTGTCTTTAAAGTTGTGACAGCTCAGTATTTCCCCCTGGACCTGTCTTTCAAGTTGTGACAGCTCAGTCTTTCCCCCAGGACCTGTCTTTAAAGTTGTGACAGCTCAGTCTTTCCCCCCGGACCTGTCTTTAAAGTTGTGACAGCTGAGTCTTTCCCCCTGGATCTGTCTTTAAAGTTGTGACAGCTCAGTATTTCCCCAAGGACCTGTGTTTACATTTGTGACAGTTCAGTATTTCATCCAGGACCTGAGTTTACAGTTGTGACAGTTCAGTATTTCCCCCAGTCCCTGTGTTTATAGTTGTGACAGTTCAGTATTTCATCCAGGCCCTGTGTTTACAGTTGTGACAGCTCAGTATTTCTCCCAGGCCCTGTATTTACAGTTGTGAAAGCTCAGTATTTTACCCCGGACCTGTCTTTAAAGTTGTGACAGCTCAGTATTTCCCCCAGGCCCTGTGTTTACAGTTGTGACAGCTCAGTATTTCCTCCAGGACCTGTTTTTCAAGTTGTGACAGCTCAGTCTTTCCCCCAGGACCTGTCTTTAAAGTTGTGACAGCTCAGTATTTCCCCCAGGACCTGTGTGTACAGTTGTGACAGCTCAGTATTTCCCCCAGGACCTGTCTTTAAAGTTGTGACAGTTCAGTATTTCACCCAGGACATGTCTTTAAAGTTGTGACAGCTCAGTATTTCACCCAGGACCTCTCTTTAAAGTTGTGACAGTTCAGTATTTCACCCAGGACCTGTCTTTAAGTTGTGACAGCTCAGTATTTCCCCCAGGACCTGTGTTTAAAGTTGTGACAGCTCAGTATTTCCCCGAGGACCTGTCTTTAAAGTTGTGACAGCTCAGTCTTTCCCCAGGCCCTGTGTTTACAGTTGAGACAGCTCCGTATTTTACCCAGGACCTGTCTTTAAGTTGTGACAGCTCAGTATTTCCCCCAGGACCAGTGTTTAAAGTTGTGACAGCACAGTATTTCCGCCAGGACCTGTCTTTAAATTTGTGACAGCTCAGTCTTTCCCCAGGCCCTGTGTTTACAGTTGAGACAACTCAGTATTCCCCCCAGGACCTGTCTTTAAATTTGTGACAGTTCAGTATTTCCCCCAGGACCTGTCTTTAAAGTTGTGAAAGCTCAGTCTTTCCCCAGGCCCTGTGTTTACAGTTGAGACAGCTCGGTATTTTACCCAGGACCTGTCTTTAAGTTGTGACAGCTCAGTATTTCCCCCAGGCCCTGTGTTTACAGTTGTGACAGCTCAGTATTTCCTCCAGGACCTGTTTTTCAAGTTGTGACAGCTCAGTCTTTCCCCCAGGACCTGTCTTTAAAGTTGTGACAGCTCAGTATTTCCCCCAGGACCTGTGTGTCCAGTTGTGACAGCTCAGTATTTCCCCCAGGACCTGTCTTTAAAATTGTGACAGTTCAGTATTTCACCCAGGACATGTCTTTAACGTTGTGACAGCTCAGTATTTCACCCAGGACCTCTCTTTAAAGTTGTGACAGTTCAGTATTTCCCCCAGGACCTGTCTTTAAGTTGTGACAGCTCAGTATTTCCCCCAGGACCTGTGTTTAAAGTTGTGACAGCTCAGTATTTCCCCGAGGACCTGTCTTTAAAGTTGTGACAGCTCAGTCTTTCCCCAGGCCCTGAGTTTACAGTTGAGACAGCTCCGTATTTTACCCAGGACCTGTCTTTAAGTTGTGACAGCTCAGTATTTCCCCCAGGACCTGTCTTTAAATTTGTGACAGCTCAGTCTTTCCCCAGGCCCTGTGTTTACAGTTGAGACAGCTCAGTATTCCCCCCAGGACCTGTCTTTAAATTTGTGACAGTTCAGTATTTCCCCCAGGACCTGTCTTTAAAGCTGTGAAAGCTCAGTCTTTCCCCAGGCCCTGTGTTTACAGTTGAGACAGCTCGGTATTTTACCCAGGACCTGTCTTTAAGTTGTGAAAGCTCAGTATTACCCCCAGGACCTGTGTTTAAAGTTGTGAAAGCTCAGTATTACCCCCAGGACCTGTCTTTAAAGTTGTGACAGTTCAGTATTTCCCCCAGGACCTGTCTTTGAAGTTGTGACAGTTCAGTATTTCCTGTAGGACCTGTGTTCACAGATGTGACAGTTCAGTATTTTACCCAGGACCTGTCTTTAAAGTTGTGACAGCTCAGTATTTCCTACAGGCCCTGTGTTCACAGATGTGACAGCTCAGTGTTTCACCCAGGACCTGTCTTTAAAGTTGTGACAGCTCAGTATTTCCCCCAGGACCGATGTCTACAGTTGTGACAGTTCAGAGTTTCACCCAGGACCTGTCTTTAAAGTTATGATAGCTCAGTATTTCCTTCAGACCCTGTGTTTCAAGTTGTGACAGTTCAGTATTTCCCCCAGGACCTGTATTTAAAATTGGGACAGCTCAGTATTTCCCCCAGGACCTGTCTTTTAAGTTGTGACAGCTCAGTATTTCCCCCAGGATCTGTGTTTAAAGTTGTGACAGCTCAGTATTTCCCCCAGGATCTGCGTTTGAAGTTGTGTCAGCTCAGTATTTCCACCAGGACCTGTCTTTAAAGTTGTGACAGCTCAGTATTTCCACCAGGATCTGTGTTTAAAGTTGTGACAGCTCAGTATTTCCCCCAGGACCTGTGTTTAAAGTTGTGACAGCTCAGTATTTCCACCAGGACCTGTGTTTACTGTTTTCACAGTTCAGTATTTTACCCAGGACCTTTCTTTAAAGTTGTGACAGCTCAGTATTTCCCCCAGGATCTCTCTTCCAAGTTGTGACAGCTCAGTCTTTCCCCCAGGACCTGTGTTTACAGTTTTAACAGCTCAGTATTTCCCCCAGGATCTGTGTTTAAAGTTGTGACAGCTCAGTATTTTACCCAGGACCTGCGTTTAAAGATGTGACAGCTCAGTGTTTCCCCCAGGACCTCTCTTTAAAGTTGTGACAGCTCAGTATTTTACCCAGGACCTGTCTTTAAAGTTGTGACAGCTCATTATTTCCTCCAGGACCTGTGTTTAAAGTTGTGACAGCTCAGTCTTTCCCCAGGCTCTGTGTTTACAGTTGAGACAGCTCAGTACTTTACCCAGGACCTGCCTTTAAGTTGTGACAGCTCAGTATTTCCCCCAGGACCTGTGTTTGAAGTTGTGACAGCTCAGTATTTTACCCAGGACATTTCTTTAAAGTTGTGACAGCTCAGTATTCCCCCAGGATCTCTCTTCCAAGTTGTGACAGCTCAGTCTTTCCCCCAGGACCTGTGTTTACAGTTTTGACAGTTCAGTATTTTACCCAGGACCTATCTTTAAAGTTGTGACAGCTCAGTCTTTCCCCCAGGACCTGTCTTTAAAGTTGTGACAGCTCAGTATTTCCCCCAGGACCTGTCTTTAAAGTTGTGACAGCTCAGTCTTTCCCCCAGGACCTGTCTTTAAAGTTGTGACAGCTCAGTCTTTCCCCCAGGACCTGTCTTTAAAGTTGTGACAGCTCAGTCTTTCCCCCAGGACCTGTCTTTAAAGTTGTGACAGCTCAGTCTTTCCCCCAGGACCTGTCTTTAAAGTTGTGACAGCTCAGTATTTCCCCCTGGACCTGTCTTTAAAGTTGTGACAGCTGAGTCTTTCCCCCTGGATCTGTCTTTAAAGTTGTGACAGCTCAGTATTTCCCCCAGGACCTGTCTTTAAAATTGTGACAGCTGAGTCTTTCCCCCTGGATCTGTGTTTAAAATTGTGACAGCTGAGTCTTTCCCCCTGGATCTGTCTTTAAAGTTGTGACAGCTCAGTATTTCCTCCAGGACGTGTCTTTAAAGTTGTAACAGTTCAGTCTTTCCCCCAGGACCTGTCTTTAAAGTAGTGATAATTCAGTGTTTTCCCCAGTCCCTGAGTTTATCATTTTGACAGTTCAGGATTTCCCCCAGGCCCTATGTTTAAAGTTGTGACAGCTCAGTATTTCCCCCAGTCCCTGTGTTTACAGTTGTGACAGTTCAGTATTTCCCCCAGTCCCTGTGTTTATAGTTGTGATAGTTCAGTATTTCATCCAGGCCCTGTGTTTACAGTTGTGATAGCTCAGTATTTCTCCCAGGCCCTGTATTTACAGTTGTGAAAGCTCAGTATTTTACCCAGGAAATGTCTTTAAAGTTGTGACAGCTCAGTATTTCCCCCAGGCCCTGTGTTTACAGTTGTGACAGCTCGGTATTTCCTCCAGGACCTGTCTTTAACGTTGTGACAGCTCAGTCTTTCCCCCAGGACCTGTCTTTAAAGTTGTGACAGCTCAGTATTTCCCCCAGGACCTGTCTTTAAAGTTGTGACAGTTCAGTATTTCACCCAGGACATGTCTTTAAAGTTGTGACAGCTCAGTATTTCCTGCAGGCCCTGTGTTCACAGATGTGACAGTTCAGTATTTTACCCAGGACCTGTCTTTAAAGTTGTGACAGTTCAGTATTTCCTGCAGGCCCTGTGTTCACAGATGTGACAGTTCAGTATTTTACCCAGGACCTGTCTTTAAAGTTGTGACAGCTCAGTATTTCCTACAGGCCCTGTGTTCACAGATGTGACAGCTCAGTATTTCACCCAGGATCTGTCTTTAAAGTTGTGACAGCTCAGTATTTCCACCAGGACCGATGTCTACAGTTGTGACAGTTCAGTGTTTCACCCAGGACCTGTCTTTAAAGTTATGATAGCTCAGTATTTCCTTCAGACCCTGTGTTTCAAGTTGTGACAGTTCAGTATTTCCTCCAGGCCCTGTATTTACATTTGTGACAGCTCTGCATTTCACCGAGGACCTGTATTTAAAATTGGGACAGCTCAGAATCTCCCCCAGAACCTGTCTTTTAAGTTGTGACAGCTCAGTATTTCCCCCAGGATCTGTGTTTAAAGTTGTGACAGCTCAGTCTTTCCCCCAGGACCTGTCTTTAAAGTTGTGACAGCTCAGTATTTCCCCCTGGACCTGTCTTTCAAGTTGTGACAGCTCAGTCTTTCCCCCAGGACCTGTCTTTAAAGTTGTGACAGCTCAGTCTTTCCCCCCGGACCTGTCTTTAAAGTTGTGACAGCTGAGTCTTTCCCCCTGGATCTGTCTTTAAAGTTGTGACAGCTCAGTATTTCCCCAAGGACCTGTGTTTACATTTGTGACAGTTCAGTATTTCATCCAGGACCTGAGTTTACAGTTGTGACAGTTCAGTATTTCCCCCAGTCCCTGTGTTTATAGTTGTGACAGTTCAGTATTTCATCCAGGCCCTGTGTTTACAGTTGTGACAGCTCAGTATTTCTCCCAGGCCCTGTATTTACAGTTGTGAAAGCTCAGTATTTTACCCAGGACCTGTCTTTAAAGTTATGATAGCTCAGTATTTCCTTCAGACCCTGTGTTTCAAGTTGTGACAGTTCAGTATTTCCTCCAGGCCCTGTATTTACATTTGTGACAGCTCTGCATTTCACCGAGGACCTGTATTTAAAATTGGGACAGCTCAGAATCTCCCCCAGAACCTGTCTTTTAAGTTGTGACAGCTCAGTATTTCCCCCAGGATCTGTGTTTAAAGTTGTGACAGCTCAGTCTTTCCCCCAGGACCTGTCTTTAAAGTTGTGACAGCTCAGTATTTCCCCCTGGACCTGTCTTTCAAGTTGTGACAGCTCAGTCTTTCCCCCAGGACCTGTCTTTAAAGTTGTGACAGCTCAGTCTTTCCCCCCGGACCTGTCTTTAAAGTTGTGACAGCTGAGTCTTTCCCCCTGGATCTGTCTTTAAAGTTGTAACAGCTCAGTATTTCCCCAAGGACCTGTGTTTACATTTGTGACAGTTCAGTATTTCATCCAGGACCTGAGTTTACAGTTGTGACAGTTCAGTATTTCCCCCAGTCCCTGTGTTTATAGTTGTGACAGTTCAGTATTTCATCCAGGCCCTGTGTTTACATTTGTGACAGCTCAGTATTTCTCCCAGGCCCTGTATTTACAGTTGTGAAAGCTCAGTATTTTACCCAGGACCTGTCTTTAAAGTTGTGACAGCTCAGTATTTCCCCCAGGCCCTGTGTTTACAGTTGTGACAGCTCAGAATTTCCTCCAGGACCTGTTTTTCAAGTTGTGACAGCTCAGTCTTTCCCCCAGGACCTGTCTTTAAAGTTGTGACAGCTCAGTATTTCCCCCAGGACCTGTGTGTACAGTTGTGACAGCTCAGTATTTCCCCCAGGACCTGTCTTTAAAGTTGTGACAGTCCAGTATTTCACCCAGGACCTGTCTTTAAAGTTGTGACAGCTCAGTATTTCACCCAGGACCTCTCTTTAAAGTTGTGACAGTTCAGTATTTCACCCAGGACCTGTCTTTAAGTTGTGACAGCTCAGTATTTCCCCCAGGACCTGTGTTTAAAGTTGTGACAGCTCAGTATTTCCCCGAGGACCTGTCTTTAAAGTTGTGACAGCTCAGTCTTTCCCCAGGCCCTGTGTTTACAGTTGAGACAGCTCCGTATTTTACCCAGGACCTGTCTTTAAGTTGTGACAGCTCAGTATTTCCCCCAGGACCAGTGTTTAAAGTTGTGACAGCACAGTATTTCCGCCAGGACCTGTCTTTAAATTTGTGACAGCTCAGTCTTTCCCCAGGCCCTGTGTTTACAGTTGAGACAACTCAGTATTCCCCCCAGGACCTGTCTTTAAATTTGTGACAGTTCAGTATTTCCCCCAGGACCTGTCTTTAAAGTTGTGAAAGCTCAGTCTTTCCCCAGGCCCTGTGTTTACAGTTGAGACAGCTCGGTATTTTACCCAGGACCTGTCTTTAAGTTGTGACAGCTCAGTATTTCCCCCAGGCCCTGTGTTTACAGTTGTGACAGCTCAGTATTTCCTCCAGGACCTGTTTTTCAAGTTGTGACAGCTCAGTCTTTCCCCCAGGACCTGTCTTTAAAGTTGTGACAGCTCAGTATTTCCCCCAGGACCTGTGTGTCCAGTTGTGACAGCTCAGTATTTCCCCCAGGACCTGTCTTTAAAGTTGTGACAGTTCAGTATTTCACCCAGGACATGTCTTTAACGTTGTGACAGCTCAGTATTTCACCCAGGACCTCTCTTTAAAGTTGTGACAGTTCAGTATTTCCCCCAGGACCTGTCTTTAAGTTGTGACAGCTCAGTATTTCCCCGAGGACCTGTCTTTAAAGTTGTGACAGCTCAGTCTTTCCCCAGGCCCTGAGTTTACAGTTGAGACAGCTCCGTATTTTACCCAGGACCTGTCTTTAAGTTGTGACAGCTCAGTATTTCCCCCAGGACCAGTGTTTACAGTTGAGACAGCTCAGTATTCCCCCCAGGACCTGTCTTTAAATTTGTGACAGTTCAGTATTTCCCCCAGGACCTGTCTTTAAAGCTGTGAAAGCTCAGTCTTTCCCAGGCCCTGTGTTTACAGTTGAGACAGCTCGGTATTTTACCCAGGACCTGTCTTTAAATTGTGAAAGCTCGTTTTATTTTATTTTATATTTATTTTTTATTTTTTTATTATTTTTTTTTATTTTATTATTTTATTTTATATTTATTTATTTTTTTTTATTATTATATATTATTTATATATTTTTTTTATTTTTTATTTTAATTTTATATATTACCCCCAGGACCTGTGTTTAAAGTTGTGACAGCTCAGTATTTCCCCCAGGACCTGTCTTTAAAGTTGTGACAGCTCAGTATTTCCCCCAGGGCCTGTCTTTGAAGTTGTGACAGTTCAGTATTTCCTGTAGGACCTGTGTTCACAGATGTGACAGTTCAGTATTTTACCCAGGACCTGTCTTTAAAGTTGTGACAGCTCAGTATTTCCTACAGGCCCTGTGTTCACAGATGTGACAGCTCAGTGTTTCACCCAGGACCTGTCTTTAAAGTTGTGACAGCTCAGTATTTCCCCCAGGACCGATGTCTACAGTTGTGACAGTTCAGTGTTTCACCCAGGACCTGTCTTTAAAGTTATGATAGCTCAGTATTTCCTTCAGACCCTGTGTTCCAAGTTGTGACAGTTCAGTATTTCCTCCAGGCCCTGTATTTACATTTGTGACAGCTCTGCATTTCACCTAGGACCTGTATTTAAAATTGGGACAGCTCAGAATCTCCCCCAGAACCTGTCTTTTAAGTTGTGACAGCTCAGTATTTCCCCCAGGATCTGTGTTTAAAGTTGTGACAGCTCAGTATTTCCCCCAGGATCTGCGTTTAAAGTTGTGACAGCTCAGTATTTCCACCAGGACCTGTGTTTACTGTTTTCACAGTTCAGTATTTTACCCAGGACCTTTCTTTAAAGTTGTGACAGCTCAGTATTTCCCCCAGGATCTCTCTTCCAAGTTGTGACAGCTCAGTCTTTCCCCCAGGACCTGTGTTTACAGTTTTAACAGCTCAGTATTTCCCCCAGGATCTGTGTTTAAAGTTGTGACAGCTCAGTATTTTACCCAGGACCTGCGTTTAAAGATGTGACAGCTCAGTGTTTCCCCCAGGACCTCTCTTTAAAGTTGTGACAGCTCAGTATTTCCTCCAGGCTCTGTGTTTACAGTTGAGACAGCTCAGTACTTTACCCAGGACCTGCCTTTAAGTTGTGACAGCTCAGTCTTTCCCCCAGGACCTGTGTTTACAGTTTTGACAGTTCAGTATTTTACCCAGGACCTTTCTTTAAAGTTGTGACAGCTCAGTCTTTCCCCCAGGGCCTGTCTTTAAAGTTGTGACAGCTCAGTATTTCCCCCTGGACCTGTCTTTAAAGTTGTGACAGCTCAGTCTTTCCCCCAGGACCTGCCTTTAAAGTTGTGACAGCTCAGTCTTTCCCCCAGGACCTGTCTTTAAAGTTGTGACAGCTCAGTATTTCCCCCTGGACCTGTCTTTAAAGTTGTGACAGCTGAGTCTTTCCCCCTGGATCTGTCTTTAAAGTTGTGACAGCTCAGTATTTCCCCAAGGACCTGTCTTTAAAATTGTGACAGGTGAGTCTTTCCCCCTGGATCTATCTTTAAAGTTGTGACAGCTCGGTATTTCCCCCAGGACTGTCTTTAAAATTGTGACAGCTGAGTCTTTCCCCCTGGATCTGTGTTTAAAGTTGTGACAGCTCAGTATTTCCCCCAGGACCTGTCTTTAAAGTTGTGATAATTCAGTGTTTTCCCCAGTCCCTGAGTTTATCATTTTGACAGTTCAGGATTTCCCACAGGCCCTATGTTTAAAGTTGTGACAGCTCAGTATTTCCCCCAGTCCCTGTGTTTACAGTTGTGACAGTTCAGTATTTCCCCCAGTCCCTGTGTTTATAGTTGTGACAGTTCAGTATTTCATCCAGGCCCTGTGTTTACAGTTGTGATAGCTCAGTATTTCTCCCAGGCCCTGTATTTACAGTTGTGAAAGCTCAGTATTTTACCCAGGAAATGTCTTTCAAGTTGTGACAGCTCAATATTTCCCCCAGGCCCTGTGTTTACAGTTGTGACAGCTCGGTATTTCCTCCAGGACCTGTCTTTAACGTTGTGACAGCTCAGTCTTTCCCCCAGGACCTGTCTTTAAAGTTGTGACAGCTCAGTATTTCCCCCAGGACCTGTCTTTAAAGTTGTGACAGTTCAGTATTTCACCCAGGACATGTCTTTAAAGTTGTGACAGCTCAGTATTTCCTGCAGGCCCTGTGTTCACAGATGTGACAGTTCAGTATTTTACCCAGGACCTGTCTTTAAAGTTGTGACAGCTCAGTATTTCCTACAGGCCCTGTGTTCACAGATGTGACAGCTCAGTATTTCACCCAGGACCTGTCTTTAAAGTTATGATAGCTCAGTATTTCCTTCAGACCCTGTGTTTCAAGTTGTGACAGTTCAGTATTTCCTCCAGGCCCTGTATTTACATTTGTGACAGCTCTGCATTTCACCTAGGACCTGTATTTAAAATTGGGACAGCTCAGAATCTCCCCCAGAACCTGTCTTTTAAGTTGTGACAGCTCAGTATTTCCCCCAGGATCTGTGTTTAAAGTTGTGACAGCTCAGTATTTCCACCAGGATCTGTGTTTAAAGTTGTGTCAGCTCAGTATTTCCACCAGGACCTGTCTTTAAAGTTGTGACAGCTCAGTATTTCCCCCAGGACCTGTGTTTAAAGTTGTGACAGCTCAGTATTTCCACCAGGACCTGTGTTTACTGTTTTCACAGTTCAGTATTTTACCCAGGACCTTTCTTTAAAGTTGTGACAGCTCAGTATTCCCCCAGGATCTCTCTTCCAAGTTGTGACAGCACAGTCTTTCCCCCAGGACCTGTGTTTACAGTTTTGACAGATCAGTTATTCCCCCAGGATCTGTGTTTAAAGTAGTGACAGCTCAGTATTTTACCCAGGACCTGTCTTTAAAGTTGTGACAGCTCATTATTTCCTCCAGGACCTGTGTTTACAGTTGAGACAGCTCAGTACTTTACCCAGGACCTGCCTTTAAGTTGTGACAGCTCAGTATTTCCCCCAGGACCTGTGTTTGAAGTTGTGACAGTTCAGTATTCCCCCAGGATCTCTCTTCCAAGTTGTGACAGCTCAGTATTTCCCCCAGGCCCTGTGTTTACAGTTGTGACAGCTCAGAATATTACCCAGGACCTGTCTTTAAAGTTGTGACAGTTCAGTATTTCCTCCAGGCCCTGTATTTACAGTTGTGACAGCTCAGTATTTCCCCCAGTCCCTGTGTTTACATTTGTGACAGTTCAGTATTTCATCCAGGACCTGTGTTTACAGTTGTGACAGTTCAGTATTTCCCCCAGTCCCTGTGTTTATAGTTGTGACAGTTCAGTATTTCATCCAGGCCCTGTGTTTACAATTGTGACAGCTCAGTATTTCTCCCAGGCCCTGTATTTACAGTTGTGAAAGCTCAGTATTTTACCCAGGACCTGTCTTTAAAGTTGTGACAGCTCAGTATTTCCCCCAGGCCCTGTGTTTACAGTGGTGACAGCTCAGTATTTCCTCCAGGACCTGTTTTTCAAGTTGTGACAGCTCAGTCTTTCCCCCAGGACCTGTCTTTAAAGTTGTGACAGCTCAGTATTTCCCCCAGGACCTGTGTGTACAGTTGTGACAGCTCAGTATTTCCCCCAGGACCTGTCTTTAAAGTTGTGACAGTTCAGTATTTCACCCAGGACATGTCTTTAATGTTGTGACAGCTCAGTATTTCAACCAGGACCTCTCTTTAAAGTTGTGACAGTTCAGTATTTCACCCAGGACCTGTCTTTAAGTTGTGGCAGCTCAGTATTTCCCCCAGGACCTGTGTTTAAATTTGTGACAGCTCAGTATTTCCCCGAGGACCTGTCTTTAAAGTTGTGACAGCTCAGTTTTTCCCCAGGCCCTGTGTTTACAGTTGAGACAGCTCTGTATTTTACCCAGGACCTTTCCTAAAGTTGTGACAGCTCAGTATTTCCCCCAGGACCAGTGTTTAAAGTTGTGACAGCTCAGTATTTCCGCCAGGACCTGTCTTTAAATTTGTGACAGCTCAGTCTTTCCCCAGGCCCTGTGTTTACAGTTGAGACAACTCAGTATTCTCCCCAGGACCTGTCTTTAAATTTGTGACAGTTCAGTATTTCCCCCAGGACCTGTCTTTAAAGTTGTGAAAGCTCAGTCTTTCCCCAGGCCCTGTGTTTACAGTTGAGACAGCTCGGTATTTTACCCAGGACCTGTGTTTACAGTTGTGACAGCTCAGTATTTCCCCCAGGCCCTGTGTTTACAGTTGTGACAGCTCAGTATTTCCTCCAGGACGTGTTTTTCAAGTTGTGACAGCTCAGTCTTTCCCCCAGGACCTGTCTTTAAAGTTGTGACAGCTCAGTATTTCCCCCAGGACCTGTGTGTACAGTTGTGACAGCTCAGTATTTCCCCCAGGACCTGTCTTTAAAGTTGTGACAGTTCAGTATTTCACCCAGGACATGTCTTTAAAGTTGTGACAGCTCAGTATTTCACCCAGGACCTCTCTTTAAAGTTGTGACAGTTCAGTATTTCACCCAGGACCTGTCTTTAAGTTGTGACAGCTCAGTATTTCCCCCAAGCCCTGTGTTTACAGTTGTGACAGCTCAGTATTTCCTCCAGGACCTGTGTTTAAAGTTGTGACAGCTCAGTATTTAACCAGGACCTTTCTTTAAAGTTGTGACAGCTCAGTATTCCCCCAGGATCTCTCTTCCAAGTTGTGACAGCTCAGTATTTCCCCCAGGCCCTGTGTTTACAGTTGTGACAGCTCAGTATATTACCCAGGACCTGTCTTTAAAGTTGTGACAGTTCAGTATTTCCTCTAGGCACTGTATTTACAGTTGTGACAGCTCAGTATTTCCCCCAGTCCCTGTGTTTACATTTGTGACAGTTCAGTATTTCATCCAGGACCTGTGTTTACAGTTGTGACAGTTCAGTATTTCCCCCAGTCCCTGTGTTTATAGTTGTGACAGTTCAGTATTTCATCCAGGCCCTGTGTTTACAATTGTGACAGCTCAGTATTTCTCCCAGGCCCTGTATTTACAGTTGTGAAAGCTCAGTATTTTACCCAGGACCTGTCTTTAAAGTTGTGACAGCTCAGTATTTCCCCCAGGCCCTGTGTTTACAGTTGTGACAGCTCAGTATTTCCTCCAGGACCTGTTTTTCAAGTTGTGACAGCTCAGTCTTTCCCCCAGGACCTGTCTTTAAAGTTGTGACAGCTCAGTATTTCCCCCAGGACCTGTGTGTACAGTTGTGACAGCTCAGTATTTCCCCCAGGACCTGTCTTTAAAGTTGTGACAGTTCAGTATTTCACCCAGGACATGTCTTTAATGTTGTGACAGCTCAGTATTTCATCCAGGACCTCTCTTTAAAGTTGTGACAGTTCAGTATTTCACCCAGGACCTGTCTTTAAGTTGTGACAGCTCAGTATTTCCCCCAGGACCTGTGTTTAAATTTGTGACAGCTCAGTATTTCCCCGAGGACCTGTCTTTAAAGTTGTGACAGCTCAGTTTTTCCCCAGGCCCTGTGTTTACAGTTGAGACAGCTCTGTATTTTACCCAGGACCTGTCTTTAAGTTGTGACAGCTCAGTATTTCCCCCAGGACCAGTGTTTAAAGTTGTGACAGCTCAGTATTTCCGCCAGGACCTGTCTTTAAATTTGTGACAGCTCAGTCTTTCCCCAGGCCCTGTGTTTACAGTTGAGACAACTCAGTATTCTCCCCAGGACCTGTCTTTAAATTTGTGACAGTTCAGTCTTTCCCCCAGGACCTGTCTTTAAAGTTGTGACAGCTCAGTATTTCCCCCAGGACCTGTGTGTACAGTTGTGACAGCTCAGTATTTCCCCCAGGACCTGTCTTTAAAGTTGTGACAGTTCAGTATTTCACCCAGGACATGTCTTTAAAGTTGTGACAGCTCAGTATTTCACCCAGGACCTCTCTTTAAAGTTGTGACAGTTCAGTATTTCACCCAGGACCTGTCTTTAAGTTGTGACAGCTCAGTATTTCCCCCAGGACCTGTGTTTAAAGTTGTGACAGCTCAGTATTTCCCCGAGGACCTGTCTTTAAAGTTGTAACAGCTCAGTCTTTCCCCAGGCCCTGAGTTTACAGTTGAGACAGCTCCGTATTTTACCCAGGACCTGTCTTTAAATTTGTGACAGTTCAGTATTTCCCCCAGGACCTGTCTTTAAAGCTGTGAAAGCTCAGTCTTTCCCCAGGCCCTGTGTTTTCAGTTGAGACAGCTCGGTATTTTACCCAGGACCTGTCTTTAAGTTGTGAAAGCTCAGTATTACCCCCAGGACCTGTGTTTAAAGTTGTGACAGCTCAGTATTTCCCCCAGGACCTGTCTTTAAAGTTGTGACAGCTCAGTATTTCCCCCAGGACCTGTCTTTGAAGTTGTGACAGTTCAGTATTTCCTGTAGGACCTGTGTTCACAGATGTGACAGTTCAGTATTTTACCCAGGACCTGTCTTTAAAGTTGTGACAGCTCAGTATTTCCTACAGGCCCTGTGTTCACAGATGTGACAGCTCAGTGTTTCACCCAGGATCTGTCTTTTAAGTTGTGACAGCTCAATATTTCCCCCAGGACCGATGTCTACAGTTGTGACAGTTCAGTGTTTCACCCAGGACCTGTCTTTAAAGTTATGATAGCTCAGTATTTCCTTCAGACCCTGTGTTTCAAGTTGTGACAGTTCAGTATTTCCTCCAGGCCCTGTATTTACATTTGTGACAGCTCTGCATTTCACCGAGGACCTGTATTTAAAATTGGGACAGCTCAGAATCTCCCCCAGAACCTGTCTTTTAAGTTGTGACAGCTCAGTATTTCCCCCAGGATCTGTGTTTAAAGTTGTGACAGCTCAGTATTTCCCCCAGGATCTGCGTTTAAAGTTGTGTCAGCTCAGTATTTCCACCAGGACCTGTCTTTAAAGTTGTGACAGCTCAGTATTTCCACCAGGATCTGTGTTTAAAGTTGTGACAGCTCAGTATTTCCCCCAGGACCTGTGTTTAAAGTTGTGACAGCTCAGTATTTCCACCAGGACCTGTGTTTACTGTTTTCACAGTTCAGTATTTTACCCAGGACCTTTCTTTAAAGTTGTGACAGCTCAGTATTTCCCCCAGGATCTCTCTTCCAAGTTGTGACAGCTCAGTCTTTCCCCAGGACCTGTGTTTACAGTTTTGACAGATCAGTTATTCCCCCAGGACCTGTGTTTACAGTTTTAACAGCTCAGTATTTCCCCCAGGATCTGTGTTTAAAGTTGTGACAGCTCCGTATTCTACCCAGGACCTGCGTTTAAAGATGTGACAGCTCAGTGTTTCCCCCAGGACCTCTCTTTAAAGTTGTGACTGCTCAGTATTTTACCCAGGACCTGTCTTTAAAGTTGTGACAGCTCATTATTTCCTCCAGGACCTGTGTTTAAAGTTGTGACAGCTCAGTCTTTCCCCAGGCTCTGTGTTTACAGTTGAGACAGCTCAGTACTTTACCCAGGACCTGCCTTTAAGTTGTGACAGCTCAGTATTTCCCCCAGGACCTGTGTTTGAAGTTGTGACAGCTCAGCATTTTACCCAGGACCTTTCTTTAAAGTTGTGACAGCTCAGTATTCCCCCAGGATCTCTCTTCCAAGTTGTGACAGCTCAGTCTTTCCCCCAGGACCTGTGTTTGCAGTTTTGACAGTTCAGTATTTTACCCAGGACCTTTCTTTAAAGTTGTGACAGTTCAGTATTTCCCCCAGGATCTGTCTTTAAAGTTGTGACAGCTCAGTCTTTCCCCCAGGACCTGTCTTTAAAGTTGTGACAGCTCAGTATTTCCCCCTGGACCTGTCTTTAAAGTTGTGACAGCTCAGTCTTTCCCCCAGGACCTGTCTTTAAAGTTGTGACAGCTCGGTCTTTCCCCCAGGACCTGTCTTTAAAGTTGTGACAGCTCAGTATTTCCCCCTGGACCTGTCTTTAAAGTTGTGACAGCTGAGTCTTACCCCCTGGATCTGTCTTTAAAGTTGTGACAGCTCAGTATTTCCCCCAGGAACTGTCTTTAAAATTGTGACAGCTGATTCTTTCCCCTTGGATCTGTCTTTAAAGTTGTGACAGCTCAGTATTTCCCCCAGGACCTGTCTTTAAAATTGTGACAGCTGAGTCTTTCCCCCTGGATCTGTGTTTAAAGTTGTGACAGCTCAGTATTTCCCCCTGGACCTGTCTTTAAAGTTGTGACAGCTCAGTATTTCCCCCTGGACCTGTCTTTAAACAGTATTTCCCCCACTACCTGTCTTTAAAATTGTGACAGCTCAGTCTTTCCCCCTGGATCTGTCTTTAAAGTTGTGACAGCTCAGTATTTCCTCCAGGACGTGCCTTTAAAGTTGTGACAGTTCAGTCTTTCCCCCAGGACCTGTCTTTAAAGTTGTGATAATTCAGTGTTTTCCCCAGTCCCTGAGTTTATCATTTTGACAGTTCAGGATTTCCCCCAGGCCCTATGTTTAAAGTTGTGACAGCTCAGTATTTCCCCCAGTCCCTGTGTTTACATTTGTGACAGTTCAGTATTTCATCCAGGACCTGTGTTTACAGTTGTGACAGTTCAGTATTTCCCCCAGTCCCTGTTTTTATAGTTGTGACAGTTCAGTATTTCATCCAGGCCCTGTGTTTACAGTTGTGACAGCTCAGTATTTCTCCCAGGCCCTGTATTTACAGTTGTGAAAGCGCAGTATTTTACCCAGGACCTGTCTTTAAAGTTGTGACAGCTCAGTATTTCCCCCAGGCCCTGTGTTTACAGTTGTGACAGCTCAGTATTTCCTCCAGGACCTGTCTTTAACGTTGTGACAGCTCAGTCTTTCCCCCAGGTCCTGTCTTTAAAGTTGTGACAGCTCAGTATTTCCCCCAGGACCTGTCTTTAAAGTTGTGACAGTACAGTATTTCACCCAGGACATGTCTTTAAAGTTGTGACAGCTCAGTATTTCACCCAGGACCTCTCTTTAAAGTTGTGACAGTTCAGTATTTCACCCAGGACCTGTCTTTATGTTGTGACAGCTCAGTATTTCCCCCAGGACCTGTGTTTAAAGTGGTGACAGCTCAGTATTTCCCCGAGGACCTGTCTTTAAAGTTGTGACAGCTCAGTCTTTCCCCAGGCCCTGTGTTTACAGTTGAGACAGCTCCGTATTTTACCCAGGACCTGTCTTTAAGTTGTGACAGCTCAGTATTTCCCCCAGGACCAGTGTTTAAAGTTGTGACAGCACAGTATTTCACCCAGGACCTGTCTTTAAATTTGTGACAGCTCAGTCTTTCCCCAGGCCCTGTGTTTACAGTTGAGACAGCTCAGTATTCCCCCCAGGACCTGTCTTTAAATTTGTGACAGTTCAGTATTTCCCCCAGGACCTGTCTTTAAAGTTGTGAAAGCTCAGTATTTCCCCCAGGACCTGTCTTTAAGTTGTGGCAGCTCAGTATTTCCCCCAGGACCTGTCTTTTAAGTTGTGACAGTTCTGTATTTCACCCAGGACCTGTCTTTAAGTTGTGACAGCTCAGTATTTCCCCCAGGACCAGTGTTTAAAGTTGTGACAGCACAGTATTTCCCCCAGGACCTGTCTTTAAATTTGTGACAGCTCAGTCTTTCCCCAGGCCCTGTGTTTACAGTTGAGACAGCTCGGTATTTTACCCAGGACCTGTCTTTAAGTTGTGAAAGCTCAGTATTTCCCCCAGGACCTGTATTTAAAGTTGTGACAGCTCAGTATTTCCCCCAGGACCTGTCTTTAAAGTTGTGACAGCTCAGTATTTCCCCCAGGACCTGTCTTTGAAGTTGTGACAGTTCAGTATTTCCTGTAGGCCCTGTGTTCACAGATGTGACAGTTCAGTATTTTACCCAGGACCTGTCTTTAAAGTTGTGACAGTTCAGTATTTCCTGCAGGCCCTGTGTTCACAGATGTGACAGTTCAGTATTTTACCCAGGACCTGTCTTTAAAGTTGTGACAGCTCAGTATTTCCTACAGGCCCTGTGTTCACAGATGTGACAGCTCAGTATTTCACCCAGGATCTGTCTTTAAAGTTGTGACAGCTCAGTATTTCCACCAGGACCGATGTCTACAGTTGTGACAGTTCAGTGTTTCACCCAGGACCTGTCTTTAAAGTTGTGACAGTTCAGTATTTCCTTCAGACCCTGTGTTTCAAGTTGTGACAGTTCAGTATTTCCTCCAGGCCCCGTATTTACATTTGTGACAGCTCTGCATTTCACCGAGGACCTGTATTTAAAATTGGGACAGCTCAGAATCTCCCCCAGAACCTGTCTTTTAAGTTGTGACAGCTCAGTATTTCCCCCAGGATCTGTGTTTAAAGTTGTGACAGCTCAGTATTTCCCCCAGGATCTGTGTTTAAAGTTGTGTCAGCTCAGTATTTCCACCAGGACCTGTCTTTAAAGTTGTGACAGCTCAGTATTTCCCCCAGGATCTGCGTTTAAAGTTGTGTCAGCTCAGTATTTCCACCAGGACCTGTCTTTAAAGTTGTGACAGCTCAGTATTTCCACCAGGATCTGTGTTTAAAGTTGTGACAGCTCAGTATTTCCCCCAGGACCTGTGTTTAAAGTTGTGACAGCTCAGTATTTCCATCAGGACCTGTGTTTACTGTTTTCACAGTTCAGTATTTTACCCAGGACCTTTCTTTAAAGTTGTGACAGCTCAGTATTTCCCCCAGGATCTCTCTTCCAAGTTGTGACAGCACAGTCTTTCCCCCAGGACCTGTGTTTACAGTTTTGACAGATCAGTTATTCCCCCAGGACCTGTGTTTACAGTTTTAACAGCTCAGTATTTCCCCCAGGATCTGTGTTTAAAGTTGTGACAGCTCAGTATTTTACCCAGGACCTGCGTTTAAAGATGTGACAGCTCAGTGTTTCCCCCAGGACCTCTCTTTAAAGTTGTGACAGCTCAGTATTTTACCCAGGACCTGTCTTTAAAGTTGTGACAGCTCAGTCTTTCCCCAGGCTCTGTGTTTACAGTTGAAACAGCTCAGTACTTTACCCAGGACCTGCCTTTAAGTTGTGACAGCTCAGTATTTTACCCAGGACCTTTCTTTAAAGTTGTGACAGCTCAGTATTCCCCCAGGATCTCTCTTCCAAGTTTTGACAGCTCAGTCTTTCCCCCAGGCCCTGTGTTTACAGTTGAGACAGCTCAGTACTTTACCCAGGACCTGCCTTTAAGTTGTGACAGCTCAGTATTTTA
Source organism: Heterodontus francisci (assembly GCF_036365525.1). Classification (NCBI taxonomy): domain Eukaryota; kingdom Metazoa; phylum Chordata; class Chondrichthyes; order Heterodontiformes; family Heterodontidae; genus Heterodontus; species Heterodontus francisci. The sequence continues at coordinate 28,209 of NW_027141570.1, forward strand.
CCCAGGACATGTCTTTAAAGTTGTGACAGCTCAGTATTTCACCCAGGACCTCTCTTTAAAGTTGTGACAGTTCAGTATTTCACCCAGGACCTGTCTTCATGTTGTGACAGCTCAGTATTTCCCCCAGGACCTGTGTTTAAAGTGGTGACAGCTCAGTATTTCCCCGAGGACCTGTCTTTAAAGTTGTGACAGCTCAGTCTTTCCCCAGGCCCTGTGTTTACAGTTGAGACAGCTCCGTATTTTACCCAGGACCTGTCTTTAAGTTGTGACAGCTCAGTATTTCCCCCAGGACCAGTGTTTAAAGTTGTGACAGCACAGTATTTCACCCAGGACCTGTCTTTAAATTTGTGACAGCTCAGTCTTTCCCCAGGCCCTGTGTTTACAGTTGAGACAGCTCAGTATTCCCCCCAGGACCTGTCTTTAAATTTGTGACAGTTCAGTATTTCCCCCAGGACCTGTCTTTAAAGTTGTGAAAGCTCAGTATTTCCCCCAGGACCTGTCTTTAAGTTGTGTCAGCTCAGTATTTCCCCCAGGACCTGTCTTTTAAGTTGTGACAGTTCTGTATTTCACCCAGGACCTGTCTTTAAATTTGTGACAGCTCAGTCTTTCCCCAGGCCCTGTGTTTACAGTTGAGACAGCTCGGTATTTTACCCAGGACCTGTCTTTAAGTTGTGAAAGCTCAGTATTTCCCCCAGGACCTGTATTTAAAGTTGTGACAGCTCAGTATTTCCCCCAGGACCTGTCTTTAAAGTTGTGACAGCTCAGTATTTCCCCCAGGACCTGTCTTTGAAGTTGTGACAGTTCAGTATTTCCTGTAGGCCCTGTGTTCACAGATGTGACAGTTCAGTATTTTACCCAGGACCTGTCTTTAAAGTTGTGACAGTTCAGTATTTCCTGCAGGCCCTGTGTTCACAGATGTGACAGTTCAGTATTTTCCCCAGGACCTGTCTTTAAAGTTGTGACAGCTCAGTATTTCCTACAGGCACTGTGTTCACAGATGTGACAGCTCAGTATTTCACCCAGGATCTGTCTTTAAAGTTGTGACAGCTCAGTATTTCCACCAGGACCGATGTCTACAGTTGTGACAGTTCAGTGTTTCACCCAGGACCTGTCTTTAAAGTTGTGACAGTTCAGTATTTCCTTCAGACCCTGTGTTTCAAGTTGTGACAGTTCAGTATTTCCTCCAGGCCCTGTATTTACATTTGTGACAGCTCTGCATTTCAACGAGGACCTGTATTTAAAATTGGGACAGCTCAGAATCTCCCCCAGAACCTGTCTTTTAAGTTGTGACAGCTCAGTATTTCCCCCAGGATCTGTGTTTAAAGTTGTGACAGCTCAGTATTTCCCCCAGGACCTGTGTGTACAGTTGTGACAGCTCAGTATTTCCCCCAGGACCTGTCTTTAAAGTTGTGACAGTTCAGTATTTCACCCAGGACATGTCTTTAATGTTGTGACAGCTCAGTATTTCACCCAGGACCTCTCTTTAAAGTTGTGACAGTTCAGTATTTCACCCAGGACCTGTCTTTAAGTTGTGGCAGCTCAGTATTTCCCCCAGGACCTGTGTTTAAATTTGTGACAGCTCAGTATTTCCCCGAGGACCTGTCTTTAAAGTTGTGACAGCTCAGTTTTTCCCCAGGCCCTGTGTTTACAGTTGAGACAGCTCTGTATTTTACCCAGGACCTTTCTTTAAGTTGTGACAGCTCAGTATTTCCCCCAGGACCAGTGTTTAAAGTTGTGACAGCTCAGTATTTCCGCCAGGACCTGTCTTTAAATTTGTGACAGCTCAGTCTTTCCCCAGGCCCTGTGTTTACAGTTGAGACAACTCAGTATTCTCCCCAGGACCTGTCTTTAAATTTGTGACAGTTCAGTATTTCCCCCAGGACCTGTCTTTAAAGTTGTGAAAGCTCAGTCTTTCCCCAGGCCCTGTGTTTACAGTTGAGACAGCTCGGTATTTTACCCAGGACCTGTCTTTAAGTTGTGACAGCTCAGTATTTCCCCCAGGCCCTGTGTTTACAGTTGTGACAGCTCAGTATTTCCTCCAGGACGTGTTTTCAAGTTGTGACAGCTCAGTCTTTCCCCCAGGACCTGTCATTAAAGTTGTGACAGCTCAGTATTTCCCCCAGGACCTGTGTGTACAGTTGTGACAGCTCAGTATTTCCCCCAGGACCTGTCTTTAAAGTTGTGACAGTTCAGTATTTCACCCAGGACATGTCTTTAAAGTTGTGACAGCTCAGTATTTCACCCAGGACCTCTCTTTAAAGTTGTGACAGTTCAGTATTTCACCCAGGACCTGTCTTTAAGTTGTGACAGCTCAGTATTTCCCCCAAGCCCTGTGTTTACAGTTGTGACAGCTCAGTATTTCCTCCAGGACCTGTGTTTAAAGTTGTGACAGCTCAGTATTTAACCAGGACCTTTCTTTAAAGTTGTGACAGCTCAGTATTCCCCCAGGATCTCTCTTCCAAGTTGTGACAGCTCAGTATTTCCCCCCAGGCCCTGTGTTTACAGTTGTGACAGCTCAGTATATTACCCAGGACCTGTCTTTAAAGTTGTGACAGTTCAGTATTTCCTCTAGGCACTGTATTTACAGTTGTGACAGCTCAGTATTTCCCCCAGTCCCTGTGTTTACATTTGTGACAGTTCAGTATTTCATCCAGGACCTGTGTTTACAGTTGTGACAGTTCAGTATTTCCCCCAGTCCCTGTGTTTATAGTTGTGACAGTTCAGTATTTCATCCAGGCCCTGTGTTTACAATTGTGACAGCTCAGTATTTCTCCCAGGCCCTGTATTTACAGTTGTGAAAGCTCAGTATTTTACCCAGGACCTGTCTTTAAAGTTGTGACAGCTCAGTATTTCCCCCAGGCCCTGTGTTTACAGTTGTGACAGCTCAGTATTTCCTCCAGGACCTGTTTTTCAAGTTGTGACAGCTCAGTCTTTCCCCCAGGACCTGTCTTTAAAGTTGTGACAGCTCAGTATTTCCCCCAGGACCTGTGTGTACAGTTGTGACAGCTCAGTATTTCCCCCAGGACCTGTCTTTAAAGTTGTGACAGTTCAGTATTTCACCCAGGACCTGTCTTTAAAGTTGTGACAGTTCAGTATTTCACCCAGGACCTGTCTTTAAGTTGTGACAGTTCAGTATTTCCCCCAGGACCTGTGTTTAAATTTGTGACAGCTCAGTATTTCCCCGAGGACCTGTCTTTAAAGTTGTGACAGCTCAGTTTTTCCCCAGGCCCTGTGTTTACAGTTGAGACAGCTCTGTATTTTACCCAGGACCTGTCTTTAAGTTGTGACAGCTCAGTATTTCCCCCAGGACCAGTGTTTAAAGTTGTGACAGCTCAGTATTTCCGCCAGGACCTGTCTTTAAATTTGTGACAGCTCAGTCTTTCCCCAGGCCCTGTGTTTACAGTTGAGACAACTCAGTCTTCTCCCCAGGACCTGTCTTTAAATTTGTGACAGTTCAGTCTTTCCCCCAGGACCTGTCTTTAAAGTTGTGACAGCTCAGTATTTCCCCCAGGACCTGTGTGTACAGTTGTGACAGCTCAGTATTTCCCCCAGGACCTGTCTTTAAAGTTGTGACAGTTCAGTATTTCACCCAGGACATGTCTTTAAAGTTGTGACAGCTCAGTATTTCACCCAGGACCTCTCTTTAAAGTTGTGACAGTTCAGTATTTCACCCAGGACCTGTCTTTAAGTTGTGACAGCTCAGTATTTCCCCCAGGACCTGTGTTTAAAGTTGTGACAGCTCAGTATTTCCCCGAGGACCTGTCTTTAAAGTTGTAACAGCTCAGTCTTTCCCCAGGCCCTGAGTTTACAGTTGAGACAGCTCCGTATTTTACCCAGGACCTGTCTTTAAATTTGTGACAGTTCAGTATTTCCCCCAGGACCTGTCTTTAAAGCTGTGAAAGCTCAGTCTTTCCCCAGGCCCTGTGTTTACAGTTGAGACAGCTCGGTATTTTACCCAGGACCTGTCTTTAAGTTGTGAAAGCTCAGTATTACCCCCAGGACCTGTGTTTAAAGTTGTGACAGCTCAGTATTTCCCCCAGGACCTGTCTTTAAAGTTGTGACAGCTCAGTATTTCCCCCAGGACCTGTCTTTGAAGTTGTGACAGTTCAGTATTTCCTGTAGGACCTGTGTTCACAGATGTGACAGTTCAGTATTTTACCCAGGACCTGTCTTTAAAGTTGTGACAGCTCAGTATTTCCTACAGGCCCTGTGTTCACAGATGTGACAGCTCAGTGTTTCACCCAGGATCTGTCTTTTAAGTTATGATAGCTCAGTATTTCCTTCAGACCCTGTGTTTCAAGTTGTGACAGTTCAGTATTTCCTCCAGGCCCTGTATTTACATTTGTGACAGCTCTGCATTTCACCGAGGACCTGTATTTAAAATTGGGACAGCTCAGAATCTCCCCCAGAACCTGTCTTTTAAGTTGTGACAGCTCAGTATTTCCCCCAGGATCTGTGTTTAAAGTTGTGACAGCTCAGTATTTCCCCCAGGATCTGCGTTTAAAGTTGTGTCAGCTCAGTATTTCCACCAGGACCTGTCTTTAAAGTTGTGACAGCTCAGTATTTCCACCAGGATCTGTGTTTAAAGTTGTGACAGCTCAGTATTTCCCCCAGGACCTGTGTTTAAAGTTGTGACAGCTCAGTATTTCCACCAGGACCTGTGTTTACTGTTTTCACAGTTCAGCATTTTACCCAGGACCTTTCTTTAAAGTTGTGACAGCTCAGTATTTCCCCCAGGATCTCTCTTCCAAGTTGTGACAGCTCAGTATTTCCCCCAGGATCTCTCTTCCAAGTTGTGACAGCTCAGTCTTTCACCAGGACCTGTGTTTACAGTTTTGACAGATCAGTTATTCCCCCAGGACCTGTGTTTACAGTTTTAACAGCTCAGTATTTCCCCCAGGATCTGTGTTTAAAGTTGTGACAGCTCCGTATTTTACCCAGGACCTGCGTTTAAAGATGTGACAGCTCAGTGTTTCCCCCAGGACCTCTCTTTAAAGTTGTGACTGCTCAGTATTTTACCCAGGACCTGTTTTTAAAGTTGTGACAGCTCATTATTTCCTCCAGGACCTGTGTTTAAAGTTGTGACAGCTCAGTCTTTCCCCAGGCTCTGTGTTTACAGTTGAGACAGCTCAGTACTTTACCCAGGACCTGCCTTTAAGTTGTGACAGCTCAGTATTTCCCCCAGGACCTGTGTTTGAAGTTGTGACAGCTCAGCATTTTACCAAGGACCTTTCTTTAAAGTTGTGACAGCTCAGTATTCCCCCAGGATCTCTCTTCCAAGTTGTGACAGCTCAGTCTTTCCCCCAGGACCTGTGTTTGCAGTTTTGACAGTTCAGTATTTTACCCAGGACCTTTCTTTAAAGTTGTGACAGTTCAGTATTTCCCCCAGGATCTGTCTTTAAAGTTGTGACAGCTCAGTCTTTCCCCCAGGACCTGTCTTTAAAGTTGTGACAGCTCAGTATTTCCCCCAGGACCTGTCTTTAAAGTTGTGACAGCTCAGTATTTCCCCCTGGACCTGTCTTTAAAGTTGTGACAGCTCAGTCTTTCCCCCAGGACCTGTCTTTAAAGTTGTGACAGCTCAGTCTTTCCCCCAGGACCTGTCTTTAAAGTTGTGACAGCTGAGTCTTACCCCCTGGATCTGTCTTTAAAGTTGTGACAGCTCAGTATTTCCCCCAGGACCTGTCTTTAAAATTGTGACAGCTGATTCTTTCCCCTTGGATCTGTCTTTAAAGTTGTGACAGCTCAGTATTTCCCCCAGGACCTGTCTTTAAAATTGTGACAGCTGAGTCTTTCCCCCTGGATCTGTGTTTAAAGTTGTGACAGCTCAGTATTTCCCCCTGGACCTGTCTTTAAAGTTGTGACAGCTCAGTATTTCCCCCTGGACCTGTCTTTAAAGTTGTGACAGCTGAGTCTTTCCCCCTGGATCTGTCTTTAAAGTTGTGACAGCTCAGTATTTCCCCCAGGACCTGTCTTTAAAATTGTGACAGCTGATTCTTTCCCCCTGGATCTGTCTTTAAAGTTGTGACAGCTCAGTATTTCCCCCAGGACCTGTCTTTAAAATTGTGACAGCTGAGTCTTTCCCCCTGGATCTGTCTTTAAAGTTGTGACAGCTCAGTATTTCCTCCAGGACGTGCCTTTAAAGTTGTGACAGTTCAGTCTTTCCCCCAGGACCTGTCTTTAAAGTTGTGATAATTCAGTGTTTTCCCCAGTCCCTGAGTTTATCATTTTGACAGTTCAGGATTTCCCCCAGGCCCTATGTTTAAAGTTGTGACAGCTCAGTATTTCCCCCAGTCCCTGTGTTTACATTTGTGACAGTTCAGTATTTCATCCAGGACCTGTGTTTACAGTTGTGACAGTTCAGTATTTCCCCCAGTCCCTGTGTTTATAGTTGTGACAGTTCAGTATTTCATCCAGGCCCTGTGTTTACAGTTGTGACAGCTCAGTATTTCTCCCAGGCCCTGTATTTACAGTTGTGAAAGCGCAGTATTTTACCCAGGACCTGTCTTTAAAGTTGTGACAGCTCAGTATTTCCCCCAGGCCCTGTGTTTACAGTTGTGACAGCTCAGTATTTCCTCCAGGACCTGTCTTTAACGTTGTGACAGCTCAGTCTTTCCCCCAGGTCCTGTCTTTAAAGTTGTGACAGCTCAGTATTTCCCCCAGGACCTGTGTGTACAGTTGTGACAGCTCAGTATTTCCCCCAGGACCTGTCTTTAAAGTTGTGACAGTACAGTATTTCACCCAGGACATGTCTTTAAAGTTGTGACAGCTCAGTATTTCACCCAGGACCTCTCTTTAAAGTTGTGACAGTTCAGTATTTCACCCAGGACCTGTCTTTATGTTGTGACAGCTCAGTATTTCCCCCAGGACCTGTGTTTAAAGTGGTGACAGCTCAGTATTTCCCCGAGGACCTGTCTTTAAAGTTGTGACAGCTCAGTCTTTCCCCAGGCCCTGTGTTTACAGTTGAGACAGCTCCGTATTTTACCCAGGACCTGTCTTTAAGTTGTGACAGCTCAGTATTTCCCCCAGGACCAGTGTTTAAAGTTGTGACAGCACAGTATTTCACCCAGGACCTGTCTTTAAATTTGTGACAGCTCAGTCTTTCCCCAGGCCCTGTGTTTACAGTTGAGACAGCTCAGTATTCCCCCCAGGACCTGTCTTTAAATTTGTGACAGTTCAGTATTTCCCCCAGGACCTGTCTTTAAAGTTGTGAAAGCTCAGTATTTCCCCCAGGACCTGTCTTTAAGTTGTGGCAGCTCAGTATTTCCCCCAGGACCTGTCTTTTAAGTTGTGACAGTTCTGTATTTCACCCAGGACCTGTCTTTAAGTTGTGACAGCTCAGTATTTCCCCCAGGACCAGTGTTTAAAGTTGTGACAGCACAGTATTTCCCCCAGGACCTGTCTTTAAATTTGTGACAGCTCAGTCTTTCCCCAGGCCCTGTGTTTACAGTTGAGACAGCTCGATATTTTACCCAGGACCTGTCTTTAAGTTGTGAAAGCTCAGTATTTCCCCCAGGACCTGTATTTAAAGTTGTGACAGCTCAGTATTTCCCCCAGGACCTGTCTTTAAAGTTGTGACAGCTCAGTATTTCCCCCAGGACCTGTCTTTGAAGTTGTGACAGTTCAGTATTTCCTGTAGGCCCTGTGTTCACAGATGTGACAGTTCAGTATTTTACCCAGGACCTGTCTTTAAAGTTGTGACAGTTCAGTATTTCCTGCAGGCCCTGTGTTCACAGATGTGACAGTTCAGTATTTTACCCAGGACCTGTCTTTAAAGTTGTGACAGCTCAGTATTTCCTACAGGCCCTGTGTTCACAGATGTGACAGCTCAGTATTTCACCCAGGATCTGTCTTTAAAGTTGTGACAGCTCAGTATTTCCACCAGGACCGATGTCTACAGTTGTGACAGTTCAGTGTTTCACCCAGGACCTGTCTTTAAAGTTGTGACAGTTCAGTATTTCCTTCAGACCCTGTGTTTCAAGTTGTGACAGTTCAGTATTTCCTCCAGGCCCTGTATTTACATTTGTGACAGCTCTGCATTTCACCGAGGACCTGTATTTAAAATTGGGACAGCTCAGAATCTCCCCCAGAACCTGTCTTTTAAGTTGTGACAGCTCAGTATTTCCCCCAGGATCTGTGTTTAAAGTTGTGACAGCTCAGTATTTCCCCCAGGATCTGTGTTTAAAGTTGTGTCAGCTCAGTATTTCCACCAGGACCTGTCTTTAAAGTTGTGACAGCTCAGTATTTCCACCAGGATCTGTGTTTAAAGTTGTGACAGCTCAGTATTTCCCCTCGGACCTGTGTTTAAAGTTGTGACAGCTCAGTATTTCCACCAGGACCTGTGTTTACTGTTTTCACAGTTCAGTATTTTACCCAGGACCTTTCTTTAAAGTTGTGACAGCTCAGTATTTCCCCCAGGATCTCTCTTCCAAGTTGTGACAGCACAGTCTTTCCCCCAGGACCTGTGTTTACAGTTTTGACAGATCAGTTATTCCCCCAGGACCTGTGTTTACAGTTTTAACAGCTCAGTATTTCCCCCAGGATCTGTGTTTAAAGTTGTGACAGCTCAGTATTTTACCCAGGACCTGCGTTTAAAGATGTGACAGCTCAGTGTTTCCCCCAGGACCTCTCTTTAAAGTTGTGACAGCTCAGTATTTTACCCAGGACCTGTCTTTAAAGTTGTGACAGCTCATTATTTCCTCCAGGACCTGTGTTTAAAGTTGTGACAGCTCAGTCTTTCCCCAGGCTCTGTGTTTACAGTTGAGACAGCTCAGTACTTTACCCAGGACCTGCCTTTAAGTTGTGACAGCTCAGTATTCCCCCAGGATCTCTCTTCCAAGTTTTGACAGCTCAGTCTTTCCCCCAGGACCTGTGTTTACAGTTTTGACAGTTCATTATTTTACCCAGGACCTTTCTTTAAAGTTGTGACAGTTCAGTATTTCCCCCAGGATCTGTCTTTAAAGTTGTGACAGCTCAGTCTTTCCCCCAGGACCTGTCTTTAAAGTTGTGACAGCTCAGTATTTCCCCCTGGACCTGTCTTTAAAGTTGTGACAGCTCAGTCTTTCCCCCAGGACCTGTCTTTAAAGTTGTGACAGCTCAGTCTTTCCCCCAGGACCTGTCTTTAAAGTTGTGACAGCTCAGTATTTCCCCCTGGACCTGTCTTTAAAGTTGTGACAGCTGAGTCTTTCCCCCTGGATCTGTCTTTAAAGTTGTGACAGCTCAGTATTTCCCCCAGGACCTGTCTTTAAAATTGTGACAGCTGAGTCTTTCCCCCTGGATCTGTCTTTAAAGTTGTGACAGCTCAGTATTTCCCCCAGGAGCTGTCTTTAGAATTGTGACAGCTGAGTCTTTCCCCCTGGATCTGTGTTTAAAGTTGTGACAGCTCAGTATTTCCCCCAGGACCTGTCTTTAAAGTTGTGACAGTTCAGTCTTTCCCCCAGGACCTGTCTTTAAAGTTGTGATAATTCAGTGTTTTCCCCAGTCCCTGAGTTTATCATTTTGACAGTTCAGGATTTCCCTCAGGCACTATGTTTAAAGTTGTGACAGCTCAGTATTTCCCCCAGTCCCTGTGTTTACATTTGTGACAGTTCGGTATTTCATCCAGGACCTGTGTTTACAGTTGTGACAGTTCAGTATTTCCCCCGGTCCCTGTGTTTATAGTTGTGACAGTTCAGTATTTCCTCCAGGACCTGTGTTTAAAGTTGTGACAGTTCAGGATTTCCCCCAGGCCTTGTGTTTACAGTTGTGACAGTTCAGTGTTTCCCTCAGGCCCGATGTTTAAAGTTGTGACAGTTCAGTATTTCCCCCAGTCCCTGTGTTTACAGTTGTGACAGTTCAGTATTTCCCTCAGGCCCGATGTTTAAAGTTGTAACAGTTCAGTATTTCCCCCAGGGCCTGTGTTTACAGTTGTGACAGTTCAGTATTTCCTCCAGGCTCTATGATTCAAGTTGTGACAGCTCAGTATTTCCCCCAGGGCCTGTGTTTACAGTTGTGACAGTTCAGTATTTCCCTCAGGCCCTATGTTTAAAGTTGTGATAGCTCAGTATTTCCCCCAGGGCCTGTGTTTACGGTTGTGACAGTTCAGTATTTCCTCCAGGCTCTATGATTAAAGTTGTGACAGCTCAGTATTTCCCCCAGTCCCTGTGTTTACAGTTGTGACAGCTCAGTATTTCCCCCAGTCCCTGTAATTACAGTTGTGACAGTTCAGTATTTCCCTCAGGCCCGATGTTTAAAGTTGTGACAGTTCAGTATTTCCCCCAGTCCCTGTGTTTACAGTTGTGACAGTTCAGTATTTCCTCCAGGCCCTTTGTGTAAAGTTGTGGCAGTTCAGTATTTCCCTCAGGCCCTATGTTTAAAGTTGTGACAGCTCAGTATTTCCCCCAGGACCTGTGTTTACAGTTGTGACAGTTCAGTATTTCCCTCAGGCCCTATGTTTAACGTTGTGACAGCTCAGTATTTCCCCCAGGGCCTGTGTTTACTGTTGTGACAGTTCAGTATTTCCTCCAGGCTCAATGATTAAAGTTGTGACAGCTCAGTATTTCCCCCAGGGCCTGTGTTTACAGTTGTGACAGTTCAGTATTTCCCTCAGGCCCTATGTTTAAAGTTGTGACAGCTCAGTATTTCCCCCAGGGCCTGTGTTTACAGTTGTGACAGTTCAGTATTTCCTCCAGGCTCTATGATTAAAGTTGTGACAGCTCAGTATTTCCCCCAGGGCCTGTGTTTACAGTTGTGACAGTTCAGTATTTCCCCCAGTCCCTGTGTTTACAGTTGTGACAGTTCAGTATTTCCCCCAGTCCCTGTGTTTACAGTTGTGACAGCTCAGTATTTCCCCCAGTCCCTGTGTTTACAGTTGTCACAGCTCAGTATTTCCTCCAGGACCTATCTTTAAAGTTGTGACAATTCAATGTTTCCCCCAGGCCCTGAGTATATCATTCTGACAGTTCAGGAATTCCCCCAAGCCCGGTGTTTAATATTGTGACAGTTGTGAAGTGGCTCAGTGTCAATGTTCTGTGTTTTTAAAAATAATTTGATTCAAGTGACATGTGTGTCAGTGGCAAGGCCAACATCTATTACCCATCCCTAATTGCCCTTTGAGAGGGTGGTGGTGAGCCATGTTCTTGTACCACTGCTGTCCATGGCGGGTAGGTACAGCCACAGTGCTGTTAGGGAGGGTGTTCCAAAATTTTGACACAGTGACAGTGAAGGAAGTGCAATATAGTTCCAAGTGAGGATGGTGTGTGACTTCAGTTGTTGTGTGTGGCCATATTTTTCAGATTTTGATCTTTCTGATATTTTTTTAACACGGTTAGATGTAAAATCTCTCCTCAAATCTGCCTGTCTCGCCCTGTCTCTCCCTCCATCTTTCTGCCCGTCGCTCCCTCCCTCTCTCTCTTTGTCTCTCTGAAGACTAAGATCGCATACGTCTTATGAATTACTCTCTTAATATATCCTATCGCCTTCAAAGATCACTGGTCGTGATCCTCCAGGTCCCTCAGTACCTGCACACGCTTGAGAAATATGACATAGTGCAATCAAACAATGGCAACATGGTTTCACGAAAGGGAAATCTCCTTTTAATCTTCTCTGCTGTAAGGAGAACAAGCCCAGCTTCTCCAGTCTTTCAGTGTAACTGTAATAATCTCATCCAGGAACTGTTCTAGTAAATCTCTTCTGTACATTCACCAAAGCCTCCATGTACTTCCTAAAGTGTGGTCCCAGAATTGGACACAACACCTCAGCTGGGGACAAACTATTATTTTATAAAGGATTCACATCACTTCCTTTTTCAAACAGAAATGCATTGGCAGTGATATTATTAAAGCCCTTAGGAAGACGGAGAAAGCCATTCGGCCCCTCAAACCTGTCCCGCCATTCACTCAGGTCTTGGCTGATTTGCTCCTTATCCACATTGAGCTGTCTCGGCACCTTAAACATTAATAACCTTTCCTAACAAATCTCTACCGACAATCAGGAATTAATGTCACTGCCTGTTAATACTGGGGAATTCCTTCCCTAAACCTCTCCGCCTCTCGACCTCTCATACTTGATTAAAGATGTTCCTTAAAACTAACCTCTTTGACCGAGCTTTTAATCTCAATTTATATGGGTTTGGTGTCAGATTTTGCTTTTTAATGGACCCTGTGCAGCACCTTTGGGACTTTTTATTTCTTGCCTTCTCCATCATCCGGTCTCTCTCTCTCTCTTTCTCCCCCTCAGCCACCCCTCTCTCTCTTTCTCCCCCTCACCCACCCTCTCTTTCTCCCCCTTACCCTGTATCTCCCTCCTTCTCCTCCTCACCTCTAAGACAAGTATATCCTTCCTTCAGAACTGAGACCAGGACTGTACACAGTACTCCAGGTGTGGGCTCACCAAACCCTGTCCCATTACAGCAAGACTTCCTCACTCTTGTACTCTAACCTCCTTGCAATAAAGGACAACACTCCATTTGCTGCACCTGCATGTTAACTTTCTGTTATTTGTGTACAAGGACACCCAAATCCCTCTGAATACCAACATTTAATAGTTTCTCAACATTTGAAAAATATTCTCTGTTTCTATTCTTTTGGCCAAAGTGAAGAACCTCACATCTCTCCACATGATATTCCAGCAGCCACTTTCTTGCCCACTCGCTTAACCCGTCCATCTGCCAATGCAGTATCTTTGTGCCCTCCTCACAGCTTACAGTACCACTTATCTTTGTATCATCAGCCCATATAAACCATTCATAGGCCGTGTTTGAGAGGGGAACTTTTGTCCTGACAAGTATTAAGATACAACTGGTTGATATTTTGTGCAGGATATTTCTGTATATTTATTGGAGTCGTTAAGATGAAAGATCTTTAATGAGAGATTAGAGTGTGTCCTTAGCGTCCTCGCCCACCCTCACATCCAGAATTGGAAACACAAACACACAGAGACACAAAGACAGCCAAGTAAACACAGACAGACTAACACGGCCAGATAAAAACACACACAGACACACACACAGACACACACACACACACACACACACACACAGACACACAGACACACAGACACACACAGACACAGACACAGACACAGACACACACAGACACAGACACAGAGACACACACACAGAGACACACACACACACACAGACACACACACACACAGACACACACACACACACACACACACACATAGAAATCCATACCCAGGCACATCCACTCCCACTGATCGAGAGAGAGAAAAACCCACACAGAGACACATATATTCACATTGACCAACTTAGACAGATAAACACAAATACTTCCTTCTGTTTAAATAATGTTTTTACAAACATCATAATCTCTCTTTTCTCCTTTTATATTTCACTCTCGGGTTTTAAATTTATTGTCAATCTGATTTCACAGGGACCAGGAGAATTTTTGCTTTCCTTTTCTTGCCTTTGGGGTCAGGGGTCATTGGTCAATCCCAGTGTCTGTACAGTCTGTGACCCCTGACCCAGCACTGTGACCCCGAGGGGGGTGGAGGGAGGAGGGAGCGTGTCAGTCCCAACTTCTTAAAGGGACCCCGCACTGCCAGAAATGCTCCTTAGGGTTAGAACTTCGAGGGAATCAGTAGGACTTTGAACAAGGATGGGAACAAAATGACATTGAATCTTTCAATATTAATTTATTCAGTGATGTTAATAAACAGCATATTATCTGTCAACCCCAATTTCACACAAATACTATTGTGAATTCGGATTAATAATTTTAAAGGAGAACTTGTTAATTACTTGCATTTCATTTGCTAAAACATGACCAAGGCCTTGTTTATATCAGGATGTAATATTAATAAAGACCTTAGGAAGACAGGAGGAGGCCGTTCGGCCCCTCGAGCACATCCCATCCCTAGGAGACATTCTATTCCTCGCCCTCTCCCTTACTGTGTGTGTGTCTCTCTCTCAGCCTGTCTCTCTCTCTATTCCTTTCCATCACAGGTATCTTTCTCTCCCTCACCCTGTCTCTCTCTATCCCCATCAGCCCATCTCTCTCTCTCTCTCTTTCCCTCACCCCGTCTATCCCTCTCTCTCTCTCTTTGCCTCACCCCGTCTATCTCTCTCCCTCTCTTTCCCTCACCCCGTCTATCTCTCTCTCTCTCAGAAGATGACTATAGAATCAAAGAGTAGTACAACACAGTAGGAGGTGATTCGATCCATTGAATCTGTGCTAGCTCCTTTGAAGAGCAGTCCACTTAGTGCCACTCTCCTGTTCTTCCCCAACACTTCATTCTTTTCCTGTTTCAGTTATTTATCCAATTCTCCTATTGAAAGATACTATTGAACCAATATCCATGGTACCATCAGACAGTGCATTTCAAACCCAAAGCGAGTATTGTTAAAAAGAAACAGTTTTCCTTCATGTTGCCTCTTTTTTTTTGCCAATCACCTTCAGTCTACGTTCTCTGGTTATTGATCCTTCAGCCATTGGAAACAGTTTCTCTTTGTTTACGCTATCCAAACTTTTCATGATTTTAAACACGTCTATTAAATCACTTTTTAAACTTCTCCACCATAAAGAGAACAACGCCCGCTTCTCCAGTCTATCAGCGTATCACCCCTAGAACCATGCTAGCAAAACTTTTCTGTACATTGACCGAAGCATCCATGTCCTTCCTAATGTGCAGTGTCCAGAATTGGAGACAATACTCCAAACGAGGATAAACTATTATTTTATAAAGGATTAGCATCACTTCCTGACTTTTGTACTCGAGACCTCTGCATCCCCTATACCTTTTACATTAGTCTCAGTTATCAATGCACCAGTTAAGAACGGAATTGACCATGCTTCTGTTTATATTGTACTCACCCTGTCTCTGGTAAGAAAATGGTTAAAAAGTGAGTTAAAAAGGGTGAGATGTCTGTGGGCTTCCCCTGCATTTTTTTGTAAAGGGGGAGCTCCCGCCATTTTATACACATTGGAGGAGCGCCCTCCATTTTAAATGTAGAGGGAGAGCTGTCATCATTTTGTACAGAGAGGGGATGTTCCCTCCATTTTATACACAGAAGATAAGCTCCCTCCATTTTTTACACAGATGGAGAGCTCCCACCATTTTCTACACAGAGGGTGAGCTGCATCCATTTGATCTGCAGAGGGAGCTCCCTGCACTTTATATGTAGACAGGAAGAGTATGTGTCTCTGTCACTGGTCCCAGTACATCAGCCCAGGATCCCCACACAGCCTGTCTCCCGTCCCCTTGATTCAAAAGTGTCTCAGGATAAACTGACACTTTCTACCTCTATGCTTCTGTCTCTATCCTTCACTATCTCTCTGCTCTCACTCCGTTTCTATCTCTCCCTATCTATCTGTTACTCTACCACTGTTCCTCTCTCTCTCCCTGTCTATCACTCTCTCTCACCATGTTGGTTATCATTAGGGGTCGAGTTAAATCACAGACAAAATAAACACTTCACCTGTCTGCCCCGGAATAAATAGGAACATTTATGGCTATTTTATGTCTGTATTCAGGCAACATAGACAGCAAAGTATATTATATGATGGGATGCTGCACATCGATTTTCACTCATTTTGTCGGAAGAACAACTTAAAAAAACAATTATTCTCAAGTCTAGTCCAACTTAACTAAAGATTCGATCCGATAAGGAAAAGATTAAATATTCCACATAGGTTAGGATACATAGAATTCCAGTAAAACAGCACTAAAATCCCAGTGAATATTCCTGGAAAAATCAATGCTGCAAATAATTCCCACAGACTCTCACCTAGTCTGTGTCTTTAATCTCACCAAGTTCCCACTGATGGATGATCAGCCGATCAGGAGGGATCTTCTTCCAATAGCTGACCTGGGTATCTGGACTGCAGTGTCAGATAAAGGAAAGGGAGCCCCTTTTATCCAGGACTGACCCTCACTCTTCCCTCGTGCACCATGTCACTGGGCTCAGTGTTCGGGTCTTTCCCTGCATGATCAATCACTGTGTGTGATCAATATCTTTTCCTATACCCACATCTCACTGCACACGACTCCGCACACACATTGCAATTGCTTCTACATTCCAAGCCTCACCCGTACATAATCTCTTGTAATTAAAGACTCATTTTTATGATCCATGTCCTGCCTTCTTGTAATTCCAGGCCTTTGGTCATTTACTGTTCATATCTTGTCTTCGATATGCAGCACACAGGATATTCCATAGCAATGTCAGTTAAATGTTTATTTGTACAAGTGAATTGGCCATTTAATATGTTTAACTTACTTAACCCTTGTGTTCCCACAAAGATCAAGCTAGCAAATTCAACAGTGGCCACTTTGACTTCATCCCATCGTGTGTTATACACATTCTCACAGGATAGCAGGTATAACTGTAGACATAGCATGCAGCCGAAAATTGATCAGTTACATTGTCATTTCAGTCCACGTTTACAGTACACACGGGACCATACTGCCTCACATCGAGACAACATTTCACTGGGTCACCATTCTCACCAAATACAAAAGCATTCTACAATGCAAGACTCACAAATTCAACACAAGTTTCCTTTTCTGAGTCTCACTGGCCTGTTCTGATTCTCTGAGGCATTACTGATGCTTATCCTCCACATGAGCTGTCGTCCTAATCCCATCTGCCTGTCCTGCTCCCAAACCCGGAATCCACTGACATTAAGGCAAGTGACACAGGAGCGTCTCACTGACTGAGGCAGGTGAGTCTTGAGGCTGACCCGGTTACAGTGAGTGAGCCGGGTTAATCCGACATTCCAGGGACAGTTTAAATGGAGCTTTCCTCCGTATCTAACCTGTCTGGTACCTTCTCTGAGTGTATTCGATGGGTCAGGGTAGACGTGGAGAGGTTATTCCTTCAACTACATATCCAAGTGTTTTTTAATGTGATGAGGTTTCTATCTCTACCAGCTTTTCAAGCTGTGAGTTCCAGTCCCCTACCTGGGTGAAAAAATTACCCCTCATCTCTCTTCTAATCTTTGTACCAATTCCTTTAAATCTATGCTCTATACTTATTGACTCCTCTGCAAAGGGAACTAGGTCCTCCCGATCCACCCTATCAAGACATATCATCATTTTGTTACACCTCAATTAAATCTCCCCTTCAGGCTGACAGCCTGTCCAAACTTTCCTCAAAGCAAAAATTCTCCATTCCTGAAAACATCCTCTGTAAATCTCCTTTGTATCCTCTCTTGTACAATCACATCCTTATTGTAATGTGGTGACTACAACTGTATGCTGTGGTCTAACTAGAGCTTTATATAGTTCTAGCCTAACCTCCCTGCTCTTATATTCTGCACATCGGCCAATAAAGGAGACTTCAATCGACAATCCTGTGAGAAAAACTATCAGCAATTGTCACAGTGCAACACAAGTGTGATTTATTAAACTTTGACAAAACAAAGTTTGTCACTATGTCGTGTGAAGTGCATTGCACTGTTACTGACCTTTACTCCAGTCCCTCAATCCCACTTCATCTCTGGGAGATTGTTATAAGATTCACCCCATCCTTTCAAACATAAATTTTACCCACATCAAACCAGAGCAATTAGAAATTGTACACAGCTGCTGATAGCTAATAACAAGACTGAAGGTATTCGAATAACCAAAAAATGAATTCATCCTCCAAATCAGAAAAATATATATCTTTATTTATCTGAATCTCTATCTGTGTGAATGGAGTCAAATGTAGGCCAGGCCTCTCCCATAAAGACATTGCTCGACCATTTCACTTCTTATTAAACACAGAAAGCTTTCCATCTGTCTTGTCTCTATTTTACTCAAATTCTTTCACTGATATTAATGAGATGTTTCTTTCTCTAGAATTTGCGATGACCTCTCCTGTGACAGAGAATCCACTGACAAGAACATCAGGTGACATCTTTCTCTCCTGAAATCTGTGTTTCCTGTTTGTTCTTTGCTGTCTTGTAGCCAATTCCATCTGTTTCGCTGTATTCAATTCCATCTTTTATGATTTTAAGCACCTTGATCAAATCTCCTTTTAAGCTTTGCTCCAAGGAGAACAGCCCCAGCTTCTCGAGTATATCAGCGTGACTGTAATAATCTCATCCCCAGAACCGTTCTCATATATCACTTCCATACATTCACCAAAGCCTTCATGTCCTTCCGAAAGTGTGGTCCCAGAATTGGAAACAATTCTCCAGCTGGGAACAAACTATTGTTTTATAAAGGTTTAGCATCACTTCCTGACTTTTACACTCGATACATGTTTATAAAGCTCAGGATCCCATCGGCTTT
Organism: Heterodontus francisci; assembly: GCF_036365525.1. NCBI lineage: Eukaryota > Metazoa > Chordata > Chondrichthyes > Heterodontiformes > Heterodontidae > Heterodontus > Heterodontus francisci. The sequence continues at coordinate 46,425 of NW_027141570.1, forward strand.
ACTAACCCATCAGTAAAGAGAGAAATTCTACCAGAACCATTGACCAGTTCCCTTAGACGTGAATCCAAGAGTCATTCAAAGGCTGGCAGGAGGGTTTAGGGGAGTCCAGAGAGAACCCCGACCTGGTCATATTTTTTCAAACAGAAATCCATCAGTGCATTGGCACCAATGACCTGGAAGGATGCTTCCTCTAGTTGGAACATTTGCAGCTGTAAATCAATGGATACAGAGTTCAAATCCATCACCACACCATCCTAGTGACTGCACACTGGAGATCTGCCTCTGAATTCTGTGCAGACATCTAGCGAGCTATTCAGCTGTGTGATCCATCCCACCTTTCTCTCAGTACTTCTCCACCTTGGCCTCGGCCTCGCCCTGTCATTCGCTGTGTCTTTCCCTCTGTCAACACCTCTTTGTCCTTTTCTCCCTTCCTGTCATAAGAACATAAGAAATAAGAAATAAGAAATAAGAAATATACATAGAAGGATATCTCCCTCCATTTTATACATCGAGGGGTAACTCCCTCCATTTTATACGCAGAAAGGGAGGTCCCTCCATTTTATACGTAGAGGTGGAGCTCCCTCCATTTTATACATAGATGGGGAGCTCCCTCTATTTGATATGCAGAGGGGGAGCGCCCTCCATTTTATACGTGGAGGGGAGCTCCCTCATTAATAATAAGTCAATTGTTAGTTTACAATAACTCGATTTTAACAATTAGTAATCTGGTTAGTAGCTTTTAGGGACCTAATAATCTTACACAGATGAGTGATTGATCCTTTTCAGTGCCTGATGGGCTGAGGCAGGGACAGAGGCCGGAGATGTTATGGAGGTGGAAGGAGGTGTCATTTCTGATGGAGACAACATCAGGTCAGAAGTTCATGTCAGGGATGAATGGGGAGCATATTTTATGCAACATCATATTTAGCCTGATACAACAGCTAGGAATGGTGATGGAATCAATGACAACGGTCTGGAGTACGTGGTGAAACCAAAGGTGGAGGTTTCGTTCTAAACTAAGTTTAATTGGAGGAAATTGCATCTCATAGGAAACAGACTTTTACAGTCTGATAACACAGAGGAAGTGGAGGGTCAGGAGAGATGACGGAGAGCTGCAGTTGGGTGTTGTCAGCGGACATGTGGAAGCTCACTGCATATCTGTAGATTATGTCACCAGCAGGCAGTCTGTGGATGTGGTAGCGGAGGGAACAAGAATACAAATTTCCGGGATTCCAGAGGGAATAGTGTTGGTGTGGGAAGAGAGGCCTTTGCTGGAGATGCTCTGGTTACAATCAGATCAGTAATATTGGAAACTGGCGGGGCAGTCCCATTGAAAGATGAGGAGTGGTGAGGACATGGAAGAATTTTAACCCAATGATAAGAATTATAAATGTTAAATACTTAGAGGACTGGGATCCAATGCAGGTCAGTTAGGCTGAAGATGTTGGGTGAGATGGACTTGGCTAGGGTTGGTCATGGAAACAGGGATTTGGAGCAGTTGATAGTGAGGGAAAGTGAACTTTGGGTGTCTGGTCAGCAGTGAACTGGAGGAAAGGAGTCAGGAGTTGGTACAGTTCTAATTTTACTGGAACCATTAACCACTATAGAATAAACAGGGAAATATCTGCAGTGAAATAGAGGGTAGACGTTTGTCTTTTATTCTATCATGTTATGTGAGCTCCGCTGACAAGGTCAGCATTTGTTGCCCTTGACAACTTGCTGGGCCGTTTCAGAGAGCAGTTAAGAGTCAGCCACATTGCTCTGGGTCTGTAACCACATGTAGGCCAGACCGGGTAAGTATGGCTGATTTCCATCACAAAGTAATTACCGAGCCAAATGGGTTTTCACAGCAATCGATGATAGTCTCATGGCTCCATGACAGAGACTAGCTTTCAATTGCGGACCTTTGTTCATTAATTGAATTTAAGTTCCAGCAGCTGTCATGCTGGGATTTGAACCCCTGTCACCAGGCCATTGTGTTGGACCTCTGGATTACTATCCCAGTAATATTATCGCTATGCAACTGCCTCCCCAATGGACGTGTACAGTATCTGCCCCCAATATCAATATCTAGCCTGTAACTCTGAGCGTGGTACCGAATCAGAGACTTAAAGTTCACGTTTTAACTGGGAAAAGGCAGTAACAGAGTGAAACGGGATTGTTTTTGTCCCTGAATCCAGTGTCCACTGTAGACAGTTCAGTTACATTTACAATAGAAATGCCAGGAGTGAACGAGGTCAATACAACAATATGGAAAATGTAAATGATGCCACTCATAATTGTCGCATGCGTTCAGTATGAGGACAGATTTCAGGTTTATTCCCGAGAGAGGACTTACTGAGAAAATGTCATTGATATTGGAATGATTGTGTTTTATCCACCACATTATTTACCAGTGTCAAAGCTGCTGATGTAATGTGTTTGTTCAGGTGAGTGTAACTAATAGCAATGATCAGGGGTATAACCGTGTCAGTGGAGACTTATCCCCTGTATAAATCAGGACCCACTAGAATGGATCAGCTCAGAGTGTCTGCTGGAGCTGTGGATTCCAGACTAACAGAACTCAGCTTCTCTCAGAAATGGGATATCCAGTAATGTATCAGATAGAACGCATTTATTATCCTGTACTTGCAGCAATTGGAGTTCCTGGTAAGTCTGTATCTCAGCTGTTAATGGTGCAAATCGATATTAGTTGCACTGCTGTACTCGGTATTATTTCTCACAACCGCCTGTACTTGTCCAGCAGTTTACTGATGGAATCTTCTCATTGTCTACTCTTTCAGTCTGACAGGAGCTGCATGATGTCTTTAATGACATTGGTTTAACTAACCCTGGCATTGTTGCTGCATTATTCTGTGAATTGAATGCCTTTGAATGTGATGTCTTTGTTAGGATCAAGAAGCAGACCATCAGGAGATTTTAACAGTTTCATGATGTGGATCTAAACAGTCCTGGAATTTCTTTTGGATGTGTTTTGCGATGCTTGATAATGAGATATCTCACGGTCTCAGTGTTACAATGTCTTCCATCCCTATTAATATGGAGCAATGTAACAGAGATTTCAATATATTTATTGGTTATCACTGTTATAAAATATTATTTCATTCTGTGTGTGTCTGACGCTGCTTCAGAAGTCTGGTTACTGAACTGAGTTTGCTGCTGACTCTTTCACATCTCCTTCTCTGCTTCACTGCGGACCCTTCACTGTCACTGGACTACATTGTAAAACTGAAAGTATTGATGTGATCTTTTATTGGTTTTCACTCTATCAGTTGGAATCCAGAGTCTTTCCATTTATCTGTAGATTATCAGCTGCAGCGCTGATGTTGGTGTTTTATTAATTAAACAATTCCACATTCTAACGGATTACTTTATAATTCCAGGAGAAGGAATTTCAATGATTGTGAGGTTTGTCTGGAAGAAACTTTCGATCCTGTTTATTCCATGTATTGTTGATGAAGTGAAGAGTGTAGGTGAACAGGTGGAGACTTGGGTGCTCTGTAGACAAATTAAAATATTCACAGAGGTTTCACCATTAAACAAACTGACTCTGAGAATAGAATCATTGAACACGGGGCTGGGGAACGGAACACAGGCACAGAATGTTAGGAATAAATTGTATGTGAAAAGCGGCTTTAAGGAACAGTTTGCAGGGTGTGAGCACATCGGAGAGATATGGAGGGCGACTGAGAGAAGGAAGGAGAAAAGAAGCAGGGAGAACGAAACCGAGGGAAAGTGATAAGCAGAAGGAAAGAGAAAGAGAAAGAAGCAGCAGTGTGTTAATTTTACTGTTGGACTTGATCCTCAGTGTTTATTTCTGTCAGATATTTATTTTGTTTTGCAAAAAGTTCCGATTCCTTACTTGCTGACTGAATAAACAGAATAAAATCATTTCTTCACTGATGGTAATTCATTATTTAAATACTGCACTTTAAAAACTCTGTGACTGCTGAATTCAATAAAGAACGAGGCCGATATCAGAAATATATTTAAATTTATATTTAATTGCCTGTACAAGTTAAATATATTGACCATATTGGACAACCAATGAACTGTTCTCCAACACCAATAACCACAGGTATTACTGTTTAAATGTATTAATTGAGTTGTGTTACTGAGATCTCTAGATTACATTTCCTCTAACACTCGACTGCAGTCTCTCCCTGTGAATCTCAGCCTCTCCTCTCAATGTATTGAATCCTCTGTCTCCTCATCCATTGCTTCATTTTATCCATTTTCCCAAACCATCTGCTCCTGTCTCCCCTCCATCTCCAACATGTTCTTTTCCTTCTCCCCCTCCCAATCACACTCACTGTCTCATCCTCCAGTTGCCTCTTCGAAATAAATCCCAGGCCAACTCACCGCAGCAGCTCTCAGTCTTTTCCCATGTTGTACCAGCCTCTGTCGGCTCTCTGAACCCACAGCAACAAACCATCGGCACCTTCCACTCTCCCCAAACCTGGAGACAAATTCCCATTTAACCCATTGGATTCCATCTCTGTAAAACACCTTCTCATTTCCCCACTGTCACTGCATTCTCACTCAGTACTTCCAGTGGATCCAGTGTTGACTTTATTCACTTTCTGTCTCAATTTCCCAATTCATTCTTAATAATTGTGTTTTAAACATTTCACTGTGACAAAACACTGCCCAGGTCAGTGAATCAGTTTTAACTGTTCGATGCAGCAACAAAGCTGGAAATTTCAGCCCAGATCCTGTCAAACTGCTGCTTTGTCTCCAGGTCTGATCAGTAATTTCTCTGCTTCCTTTTCTCTCTCTTCCAGTTAACTTGGTGGCGATTGTGGTCTTGTCCCGAGGAAAGTGCGGTCTCTCCAAATGTATCACTGTCTACCTGGTGGGAATGGCAGTGTCTGATCTCCTGGTCGTTATCACTGATCCCATATTGAGTTGGATTGTTTTAATTTATATCCAGGATTCATTCCTGAGAATTACCCCCGTGTGTACTATCATTATCGTTCTGCTTTCTGCAGCCACTGTTGTTTCTGTCTGGCTCACAGTCGCTTTCAGCTTTGATCGATTTGTGGCCATTTGTTGTGAGAAGCTGAAAACAAAATATTGCACCAAGAAAACAGCGGTTGTGGTTGTAGGAACAGTGAGTGCTCTGGGCTGTTTAGAGTCTCTCACTTGGTACTTTATCTATAAACCAAAGTACATTATTGATAATGTTCCCATGGGTTGTACCATTAAGCCCAGCTTCTTTACTTCCCCCCTATGGGCCGCATTTGAATTGATTCACTACATTTTAACTCCTTGTGTCCCGGTCTTTCTGATTTTTCTGCTCAATGTTCTGATGGTCAGACGTATTTTATTCTCCAGTAAAGTCCGCAAGGGATTCCGGGGCCACAGTAATGGAGAGAATCACAAAGATCCAGAGATGGATAAACGGAGAAAATCAATTATTTTACTCATCAGTATATCCGGCAGTTTTATACTGTTGTGGGTGAGCCGGATTGTGTATATCACTTATAGGCGAATGACACATATTCGGTATTTTTACTCCGACACTGACCCTGTCTTTATAACAGATCACACATCAAAGATGCTGCAGCTTCTCAGTTCCTGCACCAACACATGTATTTATGCTGTGACCCAGACTAAATTCAGACAGGAGCTGAAGAAGGGGGTGAAATACCCTCTCAATCTCATTGTTAAATTCGTGAAATCAGAGAAAGAACTGAAGGGTGTCAAACACTGGAACTAAATCCCATTTCCACTGCAACGAGCCCGGAATTGAATTTAAATCTAATTCTGAGACTATATTTTATTGCTAATCAGACCTATTCTCCTGGGACCTGCTCTGCAGATGATTCATTAATTGTTTATCAAAAAGACAACCTGAAAAGCTCAGCTGGACTTGAACGAAGACCACTTGGACCCACAGTAAAACGGAGAAAGCAGCCAATCACAGTGATTAAGAAATGGAGAGAGAGGTCATCAACTGCAGCGAGACAGTGACACCAGCAGATGAGGATGGAGAGACAGGGCAGTGTATGCAGTGATACAGGGACACCAGCAGGTGGTGCTGGTGAGCTGGGACAGTAACTGCAGTGAGGCAGGGACACCAGCAGATGGAGATGGTGAGCGGGAGGCAGTTTATGTAGTGACACAGGGACACGAGGAGATGGAGAGGGTGAAAGGGGGCAGCAACTGCAGTGAGACAGGGTCAGAAACAGATGGAGATGGTGAGAGGGGGCAGTAGCTGCATGAGACAGGGTCACCAGCAGATGGAGATGGTGAGGGGCGACAGTAACTGCAATGTGACAGGGACACCAGTAGATGGAGATGGTGAGAGGGGCAGTAACTGCAGAGAGACAGGGCCACCAGCAGATGGAGATTTTGAGAGGGGTAGAAACAGCAGTCAGACAAAGATACGAGCAGATGGAGATGGTGAGAGGGGGCAAGTAGCTGCAGCGCGATAGGAGCACCAGCAGATGGAGATGGTGAGGGGGGGACAGAAGCTGCAGTGAGGCAGAAGCACCAGCAGATGGAGATGGCAAAGTGGGACATTAACTGCAGTGAGACAGAGACACCTGCAGATGGAGATGGTGAGGGGGGACAGTAACTGCCGTGAGAAAAGGACACCAGCAGTTGGAGATGGTGAGAGGGGGACAGTAACTGCAGTGAGGCAGGGACACCAGTAGATGGAGAAGGTGCGAGGGAGGCAGTTTCTGTAGTGACACAGGGCCACCAGGAGATGGAGATGTTGAGAGGGGGCAGTAACTGCAGTGAGACAGGGTCACCAGCAGATGGAGATGGTGAGAGGGGACTGTAACTGCAGTGAGACAGGGATACCAGCTGATGGAGATGGTGAGAGGGCCAGTAACTGCAGAGAGACAGAGACACCAGCAGATGGAGATGGTAAGAGGGGTAGGAACAGCAGTCAGACAAAGATACGAGCAGATGGAGATGGTGAGAGGGGGCAAGTAGCTGCACTGAGATAGGAGCACCAGGAGATGGAGATGGTGAGGGGGGACAGAATCTGCAGTGAGGCAGGAGCACCAGCAGATGGAGATGGTAAAGGGGGACATTAACAGCAGTGAGACAGAGACACCAGCAGATGGAGATTGTTAGGGGGGTCAGTAACTGCACTGAGACAGGGACACAAGCAGATGGAGATCGTGAGAGGGAGGCAGTTTATGTTTTGACACAGGGTCACCAGTAGATGGAGATGGTGACAGGGGGCAATAACTGCATTGAGACAGGGTCATTAGCAGATGGAGATGGTGAGAGGGGCAGTAACCAGAGAAACAGGGACACGAGCAAATGGAGATGGTGAGAGGGAGCAGTAACTGTAGTGCGACAGAGATACCAGCAGATGGAGCTGGTGAGAGGGGCACAGTAACTGCAGGGAGACAGAGACACCAGCAGGTGGAGACGTTGAGAGGGGACGAGTAACTTTATTGAGACAGGGACACCAGCAGATGGAGATGGTGAGAGGGAGACAGTAACTGCAGGGAAACTGCTACAGCAGCAGATGGAGATGGTGAATGGGACGGTAACTGCAATGAGACAGGGACACCACCAGTTCCACATTGTGAGGGGGAGCAGTAACTGCAGTCAGATCAGGACACCAGCAGATGGAGTTGGTGAGAGCCGGACAGTAACTGCTGTGAGACAGGGATGCCAGAAAATGGAGATTTTGAGCGGGGGACAGTAACCAAAGGGAAACAGGGGCAACAGCAGTTGGAGATGGTGCGAGGGTAACATTACTGAAGGGAAACAGGGACAACAGCAGATGGAGATGGTGAAAAGGGGACAGTAACTGCAGTGAGACAGGGACACGAGCAGATGGAGATGGTGAGAGTGGGGCAGTAACTGCAGTGAGATAGGCACACCAGCATATGGAGATGGTGAGAGCAGGACAGTAACTGCAGTGAGGCAGGGATGCCAGCAGATTGAGATGGTGAGAGAGGAACAACAACTGCAGGGGAATAGGGACAACAGCAGATGGAGATTGTGAGAGGGGACAGTACCTGCAGCGTGACAGTGTCACCAGCAGATGGAGATGGTCAGAGGGACAGTAACTGCAGTGAGACAGGGACACCAGCAGATGGAGATGGTGAGAGGGGGACAGTAACTGCAGTGAGACAGGGACACCAGCAGATGGAGATGGTGAGAGGGCTTGTGTGATTCTGTGAGATAGCGAACGTTTGTAGCCTATTGTTAAATAAATGTATTCCATGCTTCAATTTCTGATGCATTAATATTTGTTTTAATGGATCAGACAGTTATTTTCTTTAGGTGTTGTGTTATTTCTTAGTTTCATGGTTAGTTTTATCAATGCAGGAAAATCACACCACACGTCTGGCCCTGATAATCACAGTGCATGTCCCCTTTCCACTTCCTATGTGTCGCTGCCATATGTGTGGCTTGTTTAGTGTTCAGAACAGGGTTTGTTCCAACCGTCCTTATTCTGAGGAGTCTCCCTTTTCTCCCTTACAGGAAATTCTGAAGTTTCCCAGGAAACCTGACTTACAGTTTTTTGCTCAATACCACCACAATGTTGGATTTGTCTGACTGATATTTCCACGAATACATTTCAAGTGTACTCCAAATCCTTCATCCACAACTACAAATCATTACTTTCCTGCTTGTCATTAATATGTAATTAGCCTTTTCATTCACCCGCTAGTATTATTAATGCTGTTAAACAGCTTGGCGTGTTCCCTGAGCCGCAGTTTTACACTGGCATGTGTATGTATTGTTATTGTGGGTCATAAATTCAGAACAACACAACTTAGTCACGTTTTGTGATGATTTGTAAGCCACAGTGCTTCTTTTACAGCTCCCTGTTGATCTAACTGATTCTAACGTGTAAAAGGCAGCATCTCTGGTACTGGTACAAGTGTATTCAAAGCAGACCCTCTGTTCATGTTCAACTGCGTAGCCTTATCATGTTAATGTCAGTTTGCCTGATGTAAAGTGACCCTACAGTTTTGTATATGCGGGCCTCATAATTGTTAGGGTACAATTTTGCCAGAGTTTATTCCAAGAAATATTATTCCCAATCAGTAGTATAACGGGTAACATCTTCATCACTCGTTATCATGCAGACATAAGACTAAATGTAACACTTATTCTCAATTCAACACCAGTCCCCTTCTATTTAGATAGTTTACACCGAGTGCTATGATACCACAAGTACTGCATTTTCTTTCATCGTCTCTGGATGGCCAATGTCATGTTGGTTCCTCCCAAGTTATATATGATGTCCGACAAATCTTCCCTATCAGCCATCCAGACAAGCCCCATACGAAACATTGTTATTAGCATCACTTCATTACCAATTGTTTAGTGCCCATCACCCCTTCCCACTCCCTCCATGAAATCACACAGCTTACTTGTTCGGGCCTCTGCTCAGGGATAGGAGCTAACAACCCCACTGCCTTGTGGGCGTCTCGAAAGAGACCAAGGCTAAGGGAGTAAACCCTAACAGAAAATCAAGAGTGGAACCCCACAGGTGGTCATGTGTCACCTTTGCATGTTTCCGGCAGTTTCTGCAGCCATACCGGTGACAAACGTCGTGCTCTGCACTCCTTTGGACCCCACCAGGAAGGGGGTTTTGACGCTTGGGAAACTCACAACCTCCATACATTCGCCCAGACATGCGCCATGGAGAGGTCACTCTATAGTCGCCTCACAGCGACCAAAACAACACAGAAGGCAGCAGTTACGGGTTTTTGGTCCAGCTCAATTGGCATAGAGATTGGGCGCCACGGGTTGCCTTTGAGCGTGGGAGAGTTCATCGCATCTCACTGGACAGCTACCGCCCGCCTCAAACCGGGCAACCCCAGGTCAGTACGGCTCTGTCCCTCCACAGTCCACCTGCTTCAATGGGTGCTTGGAGATCAAGGTCATTGCCCGACAAGTAGACTGTAACACCGCACCAAACAGCACGATAAAAAAGGAAAGAAGGTACCAGCCCTTCGTTTTGCAAGCTGGAACGTCAGAACTATGTTTCCTGGCCTGTCGGAAGACCTTACACAAATCAACGATTCTCGGAAGACCTCCATCATTAACAACGAGCTCAGGAGACTCAATGTGGACATTGCAGCACTTCAGGAGACACATCTCCCTGGGAGCGGATCTCTAAGAGAGCAAGACTACACCTTCTTCTGGCAGTGTAGGGATCCTGAAGAATCAAGACAGCATGGAGTGGGCTTCGCCATTAGAAACTCTTTGCTCAGCATGACAGAGCCAACTTCAAATGGCTCGGAACGGTTGTGGAGGGAGTGAATGTTTGTAGATGGGGTGGCAATCAAGCAGGCTGTTTTGAACTGGATGGTGTCGAGCTTCTTGAGTGTTGTTGGAGCTGCACCCATCCAGGCAAGTGGAGAGTATTCCATCACACTCCTGACTTGTGCCTTGAAGATGGTTGGCATGCTTTCGGGAGATGAGTTACTCGCCGCAGGATTCCTTGCCTCTGACCTGCTCTTGTAGCCACGGTATTTATATGGCTACTCCAGTTCAGTTTCTGGTCAATGGTAGCCGTTAGGATGTTGATAGTGGGGGATTCAGTGATGGTAATGCCATTGAATAACAAGGGGAGATGGTTAGATTATTTCTTGTTGGAGATGGTCATTGCCTGGCACTTGTGTGGTGCGAATGTTACTTGCCACTTATCAGCCTAAGCCTGGATATTGTCCAGGTCTTTCTGCATTGTTGGTCCCAGGAATCTACCCTAAGGAACCTCTGCGGTGATCTCCTGGAGCTCAGATGATTGACCTCCAACAACCACAACCATATTCCTTTGGATTCGGTATGACTCCAACCAGTGGAGATTTTCCCCCCTGATTCCCATTGACCTCATTTTTGCTAAGGCTCCTTGATGCTCTACTCGGTCAAATGCTGCCTTGATGTCAAGGGCAGTCACTTTCACCTCAACTCTTCAGTTCAGCTCTTTTGTCCACGTTTGGACCAAGGCTGTAATGAGGTCAGGAGCTGAGTGGCCCTGGCAGAACCCAAACCGAGCGTCTCTGGGCAGGTTATTGTTAAGCAATTGCTGTTTGATGGTACTGTTGATGACACCTTTCACCACTTTACCGATGATTGAGAGTTGACTGATGGGGCGGTAATTGGCTGAGTTGGATTTGTCCTGATTTTTGTGCACAGAACCTACCTATACAATGTTCCAAATTGCCGGGTTGATGCCAGTGTTGTAGCTGTACTGGAACAGCTTGGCTCGGTGTGCAGCAAGTTCTGGAGCACAGGTCTTCAGTACTATTGCCAGAATATTATCAGGGTCCATAGCCTTTGCAGTATCCAGTGTCTTCAGTTGTTTCTTGATATCACACGGAGTGAACTGAATTGTCTGAAGTCTGGCATCTGTGATGCTGGGTACTTCAGGAGGAGACCGAGATGGATCATCAACTCGGAACTTCTGGCTGAAGATTGTTGCTAATGCTTCAGCCTTATCTTTTGCACTGATGTGCTGGGCTCCCCCATCATTGAGGATGGGGATATTTGTGGAGCCACCTCCTCCTGTTAGTTGTTTAGTTGTCCGCCACCATTCACGGCTGGATGTGGCAGGACTGCAGAGCTTCGATCTGATCCGTTGGTTATAGGATTTCTTAGATCTGTCTATTGCATGCTGCTTACGCAGTCTGGCATGCAAGTAGAGTTCTGTTGCAGCTTCATCAGGCTGACACCTCATTTTGAGGTATGCCTGGTGCTGCTCCTGGCATTCCCTCCTGCACTCTTCATTGAACCAGGGTTGGTCTCCTGACTTGATGGTAACAGTAGAGTGGGGGATATGCTGGTCAATGAGGTTATAGATTGTGGTTGAGTGCAATTCTGCTGCTGATGATGGCGCACAGCGCCTCCTGGATGCCCAGTTTTGCATGCGAGATTTGTTTGAAATCTATCCCATTCAGCACGGTGATAGTGCCGCACAACATGATGGACAGTATCCTCAATGTGAAGGCGGGGCTTCATCTCCACAAGAACTGTGCAGTGGTCACTCCTAACAATACTGTCATGAACAGATGCATCTGCAGAAGGCAGATTGTTGAGTACATGGGCAAGTTTGTTTTCCCTCTTGTTGGTTTCGTCACCACCTGCCGCAGACCCAGTCTAGCAGCTATGTCCTTTAGGATTCTCCCAGCTCGGTCAGTAGTGGTGCTACCGAGCTACTCTTGGTGATGGACATTGAAGACCCCCACCCAGAGTACATTCTCTGCCCTTGCCACACTCAGTGTTTCCTCCAAGTGTTGTTCATCAGCTAAGAGAACGTGGTAGATGGTAACCATGAGGAAGTTTCCTTTCCCATGTTTGACCTGATGCCATGAGACTCATGGGGTCCAGAGTCGATGTTGAGGACTCCGAGGAGAACTCCCTCCCGATTATACACCACTGTGCCGCCGCCTCTGCTGGGTCTGTCCTGCCAGTGGGATAGGACCACCCGGGGATAGTGATTGCAGTGTCTGGGACATTGTCTGTAAGGTATGATTCCATGAGTATGACTATGTCAGGCTGTTGTTTGACTACTCTGTGGGACAGCTCTCCCAACTTTGGCACAAGCCCCCAGATGTTAGTAAGGAGAACTCTGCTGGGTCGACAGGGCTAGGTTTGCCATTGTCATTTCCGGAACCTAAGTCGAAGCCAGGTGGTCCGTCCAGATTCATTCCTTATTTATTGACTACGTAGTGGTTAGATACAACTGAGTGGCTTGCTAGGCCATTTCAGAGGACATGTAAAAATCGACCACATTGCTTTGGATTTGGAGTCATCTGTTGGCCAGACCAGCTAAGGGCAGCAGATTTCCTTCCTGGAAGGGCCTTAATGAATCAGATCTGTTTTTACGGTTGACAATGATTTCATGACCATCATTTCAATTCCAAATTTTTTTATTAATTGAATTCAAATTCCACCTTCTGTTGTGGTGGGATTCGAACCCATGGCCCCAAAGCAATACCCTGACTCACTCGTTCAGTGATGATACCAGCCACCGCCAGCCGTAAAGCATTCCACAATGCAAGGCTGACAAATTTAACACACGTCTCCTTTTTGAGTCACGCTGCTCTGTTCGGATTCTCTGAGGGATTACTGATGCTTACCCTGCACATGAGCAGTCGTCCTAATCCCGTGTACCTGTCCTGCTCCCAAACCCGGCATCCACTTACAATAAGGCAAGTCACACAGGAGCGTCTCAGTGACTGAGGCAGGTGAGTCTTGAGTCTGAGTCGGCACAGTGTGTAACCCGGCTTAATCCGATACACCAGGGACAGTTTAAATGGAGCTTTACTCTGTACATAACCGGTGTTGTACCTTCTCTGAGAGTATTCGATGGGACAGGGTAGACATGGAGAAGTTACTTCAATTGCAAATCCAAGTGTTCTTTAAATGTGATGAGGTTTTCTGTCTCTGCCACCCTTTTAGGCTGTGAGTTCCAGTCCCTCAGCAGCCGCTGGCTGAAAAACAAAATAGTCTGGGACAGGGTAGATGTGGAGAAATAATTCCTTGAAGTACGTATCGAACGAGAGCACTATATCTCTCTCTGCCACTGCCTCTTCTCTCTTTGTCTCTCTCTCTCTATATCTACCTATCGCTCCCCCTCTCTGTCTGACTCTCCCCCTCTCTCCCTCCATCTGTCCCCCTCTCTCTCACTGTTTGCATCTCCTTCTGTCTCTCCCTCTCTCCCTATCTGCCCCCTCTCTCTCTGTCTTTCTCTGTCTCTCTCTCTCTCTATGTCTCTCCCTCTTACTCCGTCTGTCTGTATTTCGCTTTCTCCACCTCTGGCGATGGCTTTGTCTGTCTCCCTCTCACAGCATCTCTCCCTCTCTCTTTTCGTCTCTCTCTCCCTTCCTCTGTCCTTGGACAGCAATATTTTCAGCCATTTCATGGTTATTTTCGAACCTGTAACTCTTGCCCTTGCTGGGAATGTCACTGCAGTTTGAAAATATCAAAAACAGATCCAATACTCACCCCTAAAGCACTCACACTAAAGCCCCAAATACTGGACTGAACATGGCATGGGGATTATAACTGAGGTTCTTCCCAGGTCTCCTCACACCCTGTTTCCCTTTTCCCCTGGTTGTAAAGTGTATCAGTTTTTAATTTTTTTCAACGACATTATATGTAAAGTAAATATAAACAAGTGGCTCAACATCAATTGCCATTTGAGGAATAGAGTTCTAAACCGATACCATACTTGGTATGTTGATTTTTTTTCCATTCCGCTCCTGAAAGGTTTTTAGACTAGGTTTAGATTTATAAAATAAGTCCCCAAGTTATAGACTCCACAGCCAATGGGAATAGTTACTCTCTGCGTACCCGATCAGTTTCCCTTAGTATCTTGAAAACTTTAATCAAATCACCCCTTAACCTTCTAAATTCTAGGGATCAGAGTAAAGTTTCAGCGACACTGACCCACTAAACACTCCCAAGCCAAGAACAGTGTGGGGTGAGACACAGAGTCAATTTCCGTCTTCACTGTTGTATTAAACACTCCGAGGGAAGAGGCAGCATGGGGTGAGGTACAGGGTAAAGACAGGGCCTATTGCATTATAAACTGATAATGGGTCTTGTGCAGTACAGACTGAGACCGGGTGAAATGTGGCATAAGCAGAGACCTGGCCGAGTGTGACAAACTGAGAAGTTGCCTAGTGCAGTAATAATGGAGGCAGTTTCTGGTGTATTATGAACAGAGGCAGGATCTAGTGCAGTAATAACTGAAATAGATTATTGGTCTTAAATAGATTAAGACAATGGGGCTACTTGAATGGGGGATGAAGGGATGGAGAGTAATGTATCCAGTTAGCTGATGACACAAATTGAGGTGATACAGTAAGCTGTGAGGAGGACACAGAGAGTGTATGGAGTATGGAGTGTGGAGTGTGGACAGGTTCAGTGAGTGGGCAAGAAAGCGGCTGATGGAATATACTGTAGAGAAAAGTCAGGTATTCACTTAGGCTGAAAGAAAAAGGTCATTGACATTGAAATGATTGTGTTTTATCCACCACATTATTTACATCAGAGTCAAAGCTGTTGATGTAATGTGTTTGTTCAGGTGAGTTTAACGAATGACAATGATCAGGGGTATAACCGTGTCAGTGGAGACTTATCCCCTGCATAAATCAGGAATGGATCAGCTCAGAGTGCCTGCTGGAGCTGTTAGATCCAGGCTAACAGAAGTCTTTATTTCTCACAGAAATGGGATATCCAGTAATGATTCAGATCATATCCATTTATTATCCGGTACTTGCAGCAATTGGAGTTCCGGGTAAGCCAGTATCTCAGCTGTTAATGGTGTAAATCTATGTTACCTGTGCTGCTGTATTCGGTATTATTTCTCACTGCGTGTTTTACACAGCCAGTTGTTTCTTTCCCAGCAATATACTGATGGAATCTCCTCATTGTCCACTCTTTCAGTCTTGCAGGAGCTTCATTATGTCTTTGATAATATTGGTTTTAGTAACCTTGGCATTGTTACTGGATTATTCTGTTTACCGAATGTATTTGAATCAAGCGTCTCGGTTAGGATCAGGAATCAGACCATCAGGAGCTTTTCATAGTTTTATGATATGGAACTAACCGATCCTGGAATATGTCTATGAATTTTTTTCATTGATTGATAATGAGAGATCTCATGGTAACAATACTACAAGGGGTCAGCATAATGTCCTCCCTCCCTAATAACATGTTCAGTTTAACTGGGATTTCAATGAATTTATTGGTTATCACTGTTGTGAAATATTATTTCATTCTGTGTGTGTCTGATGCTGCTTCAGAGGTCTGGTTACTGAACCGAGTTTGCTGCTGACTCTTTCACATCTCCTTCTCTGCTTCACTGTGGAACCTTCACTGTCACTGGAATACATTGTAAAACAGAAAGTACTGATGTGATGTTTTATTGGTTTACACTCTATCAGTTTCAATCCATTTTTCTGTAGATTATCAGCTGCAGCGCTGATGTTGTTGTTTTATGAATTAAACAAACCACGTTGGAAGACTAAATTTATAATTCAAGGGAAGGAATGTCAATGGTTGTGAGGTTTGTCTGGAAGAAGCTTTCGATCCTATCTGCAGACACATTAAATTATTCACAGAGGTTTCACCATTGAACAAACCGACTCTGAGAATAGAATCATTGAACACGGGGCTGAAGAACAGAACACAGGCACAGAATATTAGGAATATATCGTATGTGAAAAGCAGCAATGGGTAACAGTTGCAGGGTGTGAGTACTTCAGAGAGATAGGGAGGGCAACTGAGAGAAGGAAGGAGAAAAGGAGGAGGGAGCACGAAATCGATGGAAAGAGATAGTTAGAAGGAAAGAGAAAGAAGCAGAGGTGTGAATATTTCACGAACATAAAGTGCTGGAATATCCAGAACAATTAGTGAGAGTTGAAGTTGTCAGTTGTCAGATTGCTTTAATTTTACTGTTAGACTTGATCCTCTGTGTTTATTTCTCTCAGGTCCTCATTTTGTTTTGTAGAAAGTTCCTATTCCTTACTCAATGACTGAATAAACAGAATAAAATCAGTTCTTCACTGATGTTAATTCATTATTTAAACACTGCACGTTAATATTTCTGTGACTGCTGAATTCAATAAAGAGCGAGGCCGGTATCAGAAATATATTAAAAATCATATTTAATCGAATGCACAAACGAAAACTGTATGGCATAACCAATGAACTGTTCCCCAACACTAATAACCACAGGTATTATAGTTTGAATGTACTCATTGAGTTGTGTTACTGGGATCTGTAGATTAGATTTCCTCTTACACTCTGCTGCAGTCTTTCCCTGTGAATCTCAGCCTCTTCTCTCACTCGACTGAATTCTCTGTCTCCTCATCCATCATTTCAGTTTATCCACGTTCACAAACCATCTGCTCCTGTCTCCCCTCCAGCTCCAACATGTCCTTTTCCTTCTCTCTCTCCCAATATCACTCACATGCTTCACGTCCGGCTGCCTCTTCCAAATAATTCCAACCCTCAAACACACCGCAGCAGCTCTCAGACTTTTTCCATTTTGTACCAGCCCCTGTCGGCTCTCTGAACCCACAGCAACAAACCATCTGCATCTTCCACGATCCTCAAACCTTCCCGACCAATAGTATGGAGAAAAATCCCCATTCAACCCATTGGATTCCATCTCTGTAAAACACTTTCTCACTTCCCCACCGGTACTGCATCCTCGCTCAGTACTTCCAGTATTTCCGATGCTGACTTTATTCATTTTTGTGTTACTTTCCCAATTCATTATGAATAATACTGTTTCAAACATTTCACTGTGGCAAAGCACTGCCCAGATCAGTGAATCAGTTTTCACTGTTCGATACAGAAACAGAGCTGGAAATTTCAGCCCAGATCCTGTCAAACTGCTCCTTTGTCTCCAGGTCTGATCAGTAATTGCTCTGCTTCCTTTTCTCTCTCTTCCAGTTAACTTAGTGGCGATTGTGATCCTGTCCCGAGGAAAGTGCTGTCTCTCCAAATGTATCACTGTCTACCTGGTGGGAATGGCAGTGTCTGATCTCCTGGTCGTTATCACTAGTCCCATATTGTTGTGGATTGTTTTAATTCATTTCCCAGATTCATTCCTGAGAATTACTCCCGTGTGTTGCCTCATTGTCTTTCTGTTTTCTGCAGCCACAAATGTTTCTGTCTGGCTCACAGTCACTTTCACCTTTGATCGATTTGTGGCCATTTGTTGTGAGAAACTGAAAACAAAATATTGCACCGAGAAAACGGCGGCTGTGGTTGTAGGAACAGTGAGTGTGCTGGGCTGTTTAGAGTCTGTCCACATTTACTTTCTATTTATACCAAAATATATTATTGACAATGTTCCCATGGGTTGTGCCTTTAAACCCAGCTTCTTTACTTCCCCCATATGGGCCGCATTTGAATTGTTTGACCTCATTTTAACCCCTTGTGTCCCGGTTTTCCTGATTTTTCTGCTCAATGTTCTGACGGTCAGACGTATTTTATTTGCCAGTAAAGCCCGCAGGGGATTCCGGGGCCACAGTAATGGAGAGAATCACAAGGACCCAGAGATGCAGAATCGGAAAAAATCAATTATCTTACTCTTCAGTATATCCAGCACTTTTGTACTGTTATGGGTGACCCGGGTTATGTATGTCATTTATAGGCAAATTGCAGATATCCGGTATATTTCCTCTTCCACTGCCTCTCACTTTATCGTAGATAACACATCACTAATGCTGCAGATTCTCAGTTCCTGTACCAACACGTGTATTTACATTGTGAACCAGACTAAATTCAGACAGGAGCTGAAGAACGGGGTGAAATACCCTCTCAATCTCATTGTTAAATTAGTGAAATCATCGAAAGAGCTGAAGGGTTTCAAACACTGGAACTAAATAAAATTTCATCTCCCATTCCCTATAGTCCCATTCAGGACAGAAGGTACATTTTATTTTCACAGCACTGAGCCCTGAAATGATTTTAAAACTGATTCCTAGATTATATTTTATTGATAATCTGACCTATTGAGGTGGCACGAGCATTGCCCCCCCTCACCATCTCCATCTGCTGGTGTCTCTGTCTCACTGCAGTTACTGCACACCTCACCACCTCCATCTGCTGGTGCCTCTGTCTCACTGGAGTTACTGTCCCCTCTAATAATCTCCATCTGCTGGGGTCACTCTCTAATTGCAGTTACAGCCCACTCTCACCATCCCCGTCTGCAAGTGTCCCTGTCTCATGGCGGTTTCTGTCTCCTTCTCACCATCTCCATCTGCTGATGTCCCCGTGTCACTGCAGTTACTGTCGCCTCTCACCATCGCCATTTGCTGGCATCCCTACATGACTGCAGTTACTGTCCCCCTCTCACAATCTCCATCTCCTGGTGTCCCTCTCTCACTGCAGTTACTGTCAAAGGAACATCGGAAGATCGGAACAGGAGTAGGCCATTCAGCCCTTCAAGCCTGTCTCACCATTCAATGAAAGCATGGCTGATCCGCGGCCTGACTCCATAAACCTGCCTTTGGCTCATATCCCTTTATGTCTTTGCTTCACAAAAATCTATCTATCTTAGATTTAAAATTAACAACTGTTCTAGATTCAGTTGCTGTTTGTGGGAGAGAGTTCCAAACCTCTACCATCCTTTGCATGAAGAAATGCTTCCTAACATCTCTCCTGAATGGTCTGGTCCTAATTTGTAGACGATGTCCCCTAGTTTTAGAATCTCCAACCAGTTGAAATAGTTTATCTTTATCTAGCCTGTCTTTTCCTGTTAATATCCTGAAGACATCGATCAGATCACCCCTTAACCTTCCAAATTCTAGAGAACACAGGCATCATTTGTGTAATCTCTCCTCTTAACTGAGCGCCTTAGTCCAGGTATCATTCTTGTAAACTTACCTTGCACTACCTCCAAGGTCAATATATCCTTCCTAAGGTGTGGTGCCCAGAACTGCTCACAGTCCTCCAAGTGGGGTCTAACCAGGGTTTTGTACAGCTGCAGCATAACTTCTGTGTCTTTATACTCCAATCCTCTAGATATAAAGGCTAGCATTCCATTAGCCTTTTAGATTATTTTCTGCACTTGCTAGTGGCATTTTAAAGATCTATGCACCTGAACCCCCCAATTCTCTTTGGACATCCACTGAACTTAACCTCTTCTCATTTAGAAAGTAACCTGTTCTATCCTTTTTTGGTCCAAAATGGTTAATCTCACATTTGCCTGCATTGAAATCCATCTGCCACAGTTTTGCCCACTTACTGGTCCGTCAATATCTCTTGACAGTTTTATGCTATCATCTAGATTGTCTACAATGCCGCCTAACTTTGTTTCATCAGCAAATGTTGATATATGACTTTCTATGCCATCATCCAAGTCGTTAATGAATGATTCGAATAATTGAGGCCCCAACACAGATCCCTGCGGGACACCACTAGTCACATCCTACCAATCGAAGTACTTACCCATTATCTCCACTCTCTGTTGCCTACCACTCAACCAACTTCCTAATCATGTCAATAATTTGCCCTCAACTCCATAACCTTAGTTAACAGTCTCTTATGTGGGAATTTATCAACTGCCTTCTGAAAGTCCATATAAATAGCATCCATAGACACTCTCCTGTCCACTACCTTAGTTACCTCTTGGAACAATTCAATGAGATTTGTCAGCATGACCTTCCCGTCATGAATCAATGCTGGCTGTCCCTGATTAACTGAATTTTATCTTGGTGTTCAGTCACCCTATCCTTGCTTATAGACTCCTGTAACTTGCCTGCCACAGGCGCCGGGCTAACTGGTCTGTAATTTCCTTTGTTCCCCCTTTCACCCTTCTTAAAAAGTGGAGTGACGTGTGCAAGTTTCCAATCCAGAGGGACCACTCCTGAATCTAGGGAACTCTGAAGGACTATGGTTAAGGCATCTACAATGGGCTCACCTACTTACTGTAACACTCTCGGATGGAAACCGTCAA
>NW_027141571.1:0-23372 GCF_036365525.1 Heterodontus francisci
AGCTGGGGCCTAAGCACTGATCCTCGCGGTATCCCACTGGTCACAGCCTGCCAACGCGAGAATGACCCATTTATTCCTACTCTCTCTTTTCTGCCTGTTATCCAATCGTCAATCCATGCTAGTATATTACCCCCAATCCCATGTGCTTTAATTTTGCTTACTAACCTCCATTACGACCAAGGTGGGAATAATGCACTGTTAATTCAGTCCCACTACTCCACAGGTCACAGCATATTAGTAAAGTTTCTCACTTACCAAAAAGTAGTCAAACACTTTATTTATCCTCCAGAATAAAGCACACCAAGCCAGGTTTCCTTAAACAACAACAAAATTAACTATTTATTAATACACTAAATCTTAAACAATAATGGGATAAATCTTCCTAACCCTCATACACACACACATACATTCAAAAACCGGTTAACCAGGGGAAAAGGATGTTTTGAGCTGCAATGGTTTCTTAGGAATAATATAATAATTGGTTGTCAAGTCTGGTAGGATATTTCCGATTGGTGAGGTGTTCCAGAGTTGAATAGTCGGATGCCACTCGAAATCTCTCCAGGTGAGATTAATGAATAATCTGTGATGGGTGGGCACTCAAGGCAATTTGTCTGCAGCAGGAGTCACACAGATCTTTCAGCAAAAGGGTGTAGCAAAAGGTCTACTTGGATTTTGAGGTAGCAGTCTAACAGTAGAAGCTTTCTTGAGATTTCAGGATCTCCCAAAAACACAGGAGTAACAGGAATCACTCTTGAGGCAGGGATTCTTGAGAGACTGGAGGCAGGAGTAATCTGCAACACCTGAAACACAAGGCTTCCTCTCCAAAACAGTGTTCCTCCACAGAGTATAGCAACCCCTCTTCTCCTGGGTCTTTCTCCCTCTTCAGGCAGGTCAAAACCAAACCTTAAATGTAGAATTTCTTTCTAAGAGATGTAAGGCTTCTTTTGCAAGGAGTGGTAATATTTTTCTGGGTTTTCCTCTCATCGCAAGCAGGGCAAAGCAAAGATTTCAAAGCCTGCACCTTGTAGAGTTCACTGGTTTCTTTCAATCCCAAAACGAAACTAAAAACTTTCAAAAGTCAAGTCACAAGACAGTCATAAATCTTCCTGGTTGCTTGGAAACAGGTTTTGCAGTCTGCACACTTCAAACACCAAGTGTCAGCATTCAGTGTTCACAGAAAATCCCTTTTTCCAGCTTTCAAAAAACACACAGAATTCTTAGCTTTCAACAAAAAAATACAAAACACTTCTACCACCTCTTATGTGGGAGCTTATCAAAAGCCTTCTGAAAGTCCAAATACACCACATCCACTGGTTTCTTCTTATCCACTCTGCTAGTAACATCCTCAAAAAACTAACAAGTTTTTCAAACATGATTTCCCCTTCATAAATCCACGTTGACTCTGCCCAATCAGACCATTATTTTCGAAGTGTCCAGTAATCACATCCTTTATAAGAGATTCTAGTATTTTCCTTACTACCGATATCAGGCTAACAGGCCTGTAGTTCCCCGTTTTCTCTCTTCCTCCTTTCTTAAACAGTGAGGGTTACATTTGAAACCTTACAATCTGCAGGCACCATTGCAGAATTTATAGAATTTTGAAAGATGATCACCAATGCATCCACTATCTCTGTAGCCATCTCTTTCAACACTCTAGAGTGAAGATTGGGTGCCGGGAATTTGTCAACTTTCATCCCATTAATTTCTCCAATGCTACTTTTTTTTACTAATCCTAATTTCTTTCAGTTCCTCATTCTAACTAGAACCTTGGATCTCTATTTCAGGGAGACTTCTTATATATTCCTTCGTGAAAACAGACACAAGTGCTGGAAAATGGTATTCGAAGAGTTGGGTGCTTGATGGCCGGCACTGACACGATGGGCCGAAGGGCCTGTTTCTGTGCTGTGTAACTCTATGGCAAAGTAATTATTTAGCTTCTCTGCCATTTCTCTATTTTCCATTATAAATTCTCCTGTCTCTGCCTGTAATGGACCCACAATTGTCGTAGCCAAACGTTTCCTTTTTATGTACCTAAAGATGCTTTTGCAGTCCGTTTTTATGTTTTTTTGCTGGCTTACATTCATATTCTATTCTCCCTTTCTTTATCAGTTTCTTCGTCCTCCTTTGCTGGATTCTAAAATTCTCCGATTCCTCCGGCTTATGACTTTTTTGGCAACTTTGTAAGCCTCCCCCTTTGATCTAATACTATCTTTAACTTCCTTTGTTAGCCACGGCTGTCTGGCTTTCTTATTGGGTTTTTTTGCCTTAAAGGAATGTATGTTTTTTTTGAAAACCATGCATTAATTCTTTAAATACTAGCCATTGCCTATCTATTGTCAAACCTTTTAATGTATTTTTCCAATCCACCACGGCCAACTTGCTCCTCAAGCCTTCATGATTGCCCTTGTTTAGATTTAAGACCCTAGTTTCGGATTGAACTACATCTTTTTCAAACTTAATCATACTATGGTCACTTTTCCCTAAAAGTTCTTTTACCACCAGATTATTAATTAGCCCTTTTTCGTTGCATTATACCAGATCCTAAATAGCCTGTTCCCCAGCTGGTCCCTCACCATATTGCTCCAGAAAACCATCACGGACATATTCCAGGAATTCTTCTTCCACAGCATTGGTGCTCAAAGAACAAAGAACAGTACAGCACAGGAACAGGCCATTCAGCCCTCCAAGCCTGCGCCGATCTTGATGCCTGTCTAAACTAAAACCTTCTGCACTTCCGGGGACCGTATCCCTCTATTCCCATCCTATTTATGTATTTGTCAAGATGTCTCTTAAACGTCGCTATCGTACCTGCTTCCACCACCTCCCCCGGCAGCAAGTTCCAGGCACTCACCACCCTCTGTGTAAAGAACTTGCCTCGCACATCCCCTCTAAACTTTGCCCCTCGCACCTTAAACCTATGTCCCCTAGTAACTGACTCTTCCACCCTGGGAAAAAGCTTCTGACCATCCACTCTGTCCATGCCACTCATAACTTTGTAAACCTCTATCATGTCGCCCCTCCACCTCCGTCGTTCTAGTGAAAACAATCCGAGTTTATCCAACCTCTCCTCATAGCTAATGCCCTCCAGACCAGGCAACATCCTGGTAAATCTCTTCTCATTAGATTTATCCAGTCTATATGTAGATTGAAGTCACCCATGATTACTGCATTGCCCTTGCTACATGCACTTCTAATTTCCTGATTCATGCCATGCCTTACATTACCACTACTGTCTGGTGGCCTGTAAACCACTCCCACCAATAATTGTTGCCCCTTGCTGTTTCTTAGCTCCACCCAAACAGATTCTACATCCTGTTCTTCCGATCGAAGGTCCTCTCTCACTAATGCACTGATCCCATCCCTTTTTATCATAATTACCCCACCTCCTTTTCCTTTTTGCCTGTCCTTCCTTAATGTTGAATATCCTTCAGTATTCAGTTTCCAGTCTTGGTTACCCTGCAGTCATGTCTCCATAACGGCAATTGAATCAAACCTGTTTACTTCTTACTTGCACCATCAACTCATCTACCTTGTTGCGAATGCTGTGTGCATTCAGATAAAGTGCCATTATTTCTGCCTTTTTAACACTATTCTATATTTTGACCCTGGTTGGTTTTAGCATTTGTTTCTGCTGCTTTCTACTTTCATTCACAGCTTTTCTACTTCCAATAACCAGCTTTGTTTTTCTCCTATTTGAATTCCCTTGCAGGTTCCCATCCCCCTGACAAGCTAGTTTAACCCCTCCCTCAACAGCACTAGCAAATCTCCCCACGAGGATATTCGTCCCGGTCCTGTTAAGGTGTAACCCGTCCATCTTGTACAGGTCCCACCTGCCCCAGAGCCGGTCCCATTGCCCCAGGAATCTAAAGCGCTCCCTCCTACACCATTTTTCCAGCCACGTGTTCATTCACTCAATCTTCCTATTTCTATACTCACTAGCATGTGATACTGGGAGTAATCCTGAGATTACTGCCTTAGATGTCCTGCTTTTCAATCTCCTTCCTCGCTCCCTGAATTCTGCTTTCAGGACCTCATCCCTCTTTCTACCTGTGTCATTAGTGCCAATGTGGACCACGACGTCTGGCTGTTCACCCTCCCCCAAAAGAATGTCCTGCAGCTGTTCCGTGACATCCTTGATCCTGGCGCCAGGGAGGCAACATACCATCCTGGAGTCACGTCTACGGCCACAGAAATGGATGTCTGTTCCCCTAACTATTGACACGCCTACCACTATTGCCCTTCTTCCCCCCACCTGAGCCATTTGAGGTACCACAAACTTGGATCTTGCTACATTCCTCGGATGAACCATTGCCCTCACCAATATTCAAAACAGAAAACTGGTTAGTCAGTGAGGTAGACTCAAGAGGACTCCTGCACTAACTGCCTGGTCTTTCTAGACTGCCTAGCAGTCATCTATTCCCTCTCTGCCTGCACGCTCTTTATCTGCGATGTGACCATATTGTTAAACGTGCTATCCACGTAGTTTTCATCTTCGCGGATGCACCACAGTGACTCCAACCTCCGCTTGAGTTCCAAAACGCAGAGCTCAAGTTTTTGCAACTGGAGACACTTCCTGCACATGTGATCATCTAGGCCAGGTGAAATGTCCACGACTCCCCACATGTCACAGGATGGATGTTCCACGCAGCCGAGCTGACCTGCCATGCCTTAAAATTACTTTCAGATTATTTACCTTAAACTGGAGACTAAAAAGTACAAAGTAAAATTACTCACCAATCAGCTCCTTCTGTGTGTATAAGGTCAGTTCTTGAGAGTTCAAGAAAAAAAACTTTTACTTTTCTTCTACCTTTTCTCTATAATCCAATTATTAACCCACCTCGCCTAAAAGTATTGCATGTATCAAGCTCTTTACAAACACTTACACTAGATACTCACCAACCAATCAGCTTATGATTTTGCTGTGACGTCACAGTTTTTTTTCAAACTCAGCACACACTGATTCCAAGGAGCTCTCCCAGTTGAGTCCGCCTTTCCCACTCCCAGGTGAGTCTGCCTCTCCCACTCCCAGGTGAGTCCGCCTTTCCCACTCCCAGGTGAGTCCGCCTTTCCCACTCCCAGGTGAGTCCGCCTTTCCCACTCCCAGGTGAGTCCTCCTCTCCCATTCCCAGGTGAGTCCGCCTCTCCCACTCCCAGGTGAGTCCGCCTTTCCCACTCCCAGGTGAGTCCGCCTTTCCCACTCCCAGGTGAGTCCTCCTCTCCCATTCCCAGGTGAATCTGCCACTCCCACTCCCAGGTGAGTCCGCCTTTCCCACTCCCAGGTGAGTCTGCCTCTCCCACTCCCAGGTGAGTCCGCCTCTCCCACTCCCAAGTGAGTCCGCCTTTCCCACTCCCAGGTGAGTCCGCCTTTCCCACTCCCAGGTGAGTCCTCCTCTCCCATTCCCAGGTGAATCTGCCACTCCCACTCCCAGGTGAGTCCGCCTTTCCCACTCCCAGGTGAGTCTGCCTCTCCCACTCCCAGGTGAGTCCTCCTCTCCCATTCCCAGGTGAATCTGCCACTCCCACTCCCACTCCCACTCCCAGGTGAGTCAAGCGTCCCATGAAGCTTCACAGAAGTGTTTGCAAACAAAAATTGACATTGAGCTGAAGAAGGAGATGCTAGGGGGTGTAGTTTATAGCTTGGTCAAAGAGTTGGGTTTTAAGAAGCGTCTTAAAGAAGAAGAGGGAATTGGAGAGATGGAGGGATTTATTTAGAAAATTCCAGCGCTTTCGAAGCAGCTAAAGACATGGCCACCAATGGTGGAGCGATGAAAATAGGGGATACTCAAGAGATCAGAATTGAAGGAGCACAAAGAACCCAGAGGATTGTAGGGCTGGAGGAGGTTACAGAGATAGGGAGGGGCGAGACCTGGAGGGAGTCAAACACGAGGAGCCAAATGAGGTGTTTGAAAGCAGATTGATACTGACTTGTGACAAAGAGTATTAAGGGATACGAAGTAAAGGCAGGGGGTTAGGATTAAAGAGATACAGCTGCCCTGGTAACCAAATTATTTAATCGTGTTAGAGCGATAGATCCACAGAGATTAAAAGGAAAGAAGGTGGCGATTTGGCCCATTGTATCTGTGCCAGCACTTTGCTACAGCAATCTCCCCATGGCCCTGTATTAATCCCAAACTAATCCCCTGCCCCACTCTCTCCCCATAGCCCTGTATCAATCGCAAACTAATCCCCTGCCCCACTCTCTCCCCATAGCCCTGTATCAATCGCAAACTAATCCCACTGCCCCACTGCCTTCCCACAGCCCTGTATCAATTACAAACTAATCCCACTGCCCCACTGCCTTCCCACAGCCCTGTATCAATTACAAACTAATCCCACTGCCCCACTCTCTCCTCATAGCTCTGGAACAATCCCAAACTAATCCCACTGCCTCACTCTCTCCCCATAGCCCTGTATCAATCCCAAACTAATCCCCTGCCCCACTCTCTCCTCATAGCTCTGGAACAATCCCAAACTAATCCCACTGCCTCACTCTCTCCCCATAGCCATGTATCAATCCCAAACTAATCCCACTGCCCCACTCTCTCCCCATAGCTCTGCATCAATCCCAAACTAATCCCATTGCCCCGCTCTCTCCCCATCGCCCTGTATCAATCCCAAACTAATCCCACTGCCCCACTCTGTCCCCATAGCCCTGTATCAATCCCAAACTAATCCCACTGCCCCACTCTCTCCTCATAACTCTGTATCAATCCCAAACTAATCCCACTGCCCCATTCTCTCCCCATAGCCCTGTATCAATCCCAAACTAATCCCCTGCCCCACTCTCTCCTCATAGCCATGTATCAATCCCAAACTAATCCCACTGCCCCACTCTGTCCCCATAGCCCTGTATCAATCCCCAAACTAATCCCACTGCCCCGCTCTCTCCCCGTAGCCCTGTATCAATCCCAAACTAATCCCATTGCCCCGCTCTCTCCCCATAGTCCGGTATCAATCCCAAACTAATCCCCTGCCCCACTCTCTCCTCATAGCTCTGGAACAATCCCAAACTAATCCCACTGCCTCACTCTCTCCCCATAGCCATGTATCAATCCCAAACTAATCCCACTGCCACATTCTGTCCCCATAGCCCTGTATCAATCCCAAACTAATCCCACTGCCCCGCTCTCTCCCCATAGCCCTGTATCAATCCCAAACTAATCCCACTGCCCCGCTCTCTCCCCATCGCCCTGTATCAATCCCAAACTAATCCCACTGCCCCACTCTCTCCTCATAGCTCTGTATCAATCCCAAACTAATCCCACTGCCCCACTCTCTCCCCATAGCCCTGTATCAATCTCACACTAATCCCACTGCCCCGCTCTCTCCCCATCGCCCTGTATCAATCCCAAACTAATCCCACTGCCCCACTCTCTCCCCATAGCCCTGTATCAATCCCAAACTAATCCCACTGCCCCACTCCCCATCGCCCTGTATCAATCCCAAACTAATCCCACTGCCCCACTCTCTCCTCATAGCTCTGTATCAATCCCAAACTAATCCCACTGCCCCGCTCTCTGCCCATAGCCCTGTATCAATCCCAAACTAATCCCACTGCCCCACTCTCTCCCCATTGCCCTGTATCAATCCCAAACTAATCCCACTGCCCCACTCTCTCCCCATAGCTCTGTATCAATCCCAAACTAATCCCACTGCCCCGCTCTCTCCCCGTAGCCCTGTATCAATCCCAAACTAATCCCACTGCCCCACTCTCTCCCCATTGCCCTGTATCAATCCCAAACTAACCCCACTGCCCCACTCTCTCCCCATAGCCCTGTATCAATCCCAAACTAATCCCACTGCCCCCCTCTCTCTCCATAGCCCTGTATCAATCCCAAACTAATCCCACTGCCCCGCTCTCTCCCCATA
The DNA here is from genome assembly GCF_036365525.1 of Heterodontus francisci. Taxonomy (NCBI): domain Eukaryota; kingdom Metazoa; phylum Chordata; class Chondrichthyes; order Heterodontiformes; family Heterodontidae; genus Heterodontus; species Heterodontus francisci. The sequence continues at coordinate 7,870 of NW_027141571.1, forward strand.
GCCTTGTATCAATCCCAAACTAATCCCACGCCGCTCTCCCCCTCTTGCCCTGTATTAATCCCAAATTATTCCCACTGCCCTGTTCTCTCCCCATAGCCCTGTATCAAACCCAAACTAATCCCACTGCCCCCCTCTCTCTCCATAGCCCTGTATCAATCCCAAACTAATCCCACTGCCCCGCTCTCTCCCCATAGCCCTGTATCAATCCCTAACTAATCTCACTGCCCCACTCTCTCCCCATAGCCCTGTATCAATCCCAAACTAATCCCACTGCCCCCTCTCTCTCCATAGCCCTGTATCAATCCCAAACTAATCCCACTGCCCTGCTCTCTCCCCGTAGCCCTGTATCAAACCCAAACTAATCCCACTGCCCTGCTCTCTCCCCATAGCCCTGTATCAATCCCAAAATAATCTCACTGCCCCAAACTCTCCCCATAGCTCTGTATCAATCCCAAACTAATCCCACTGCCCCACTCTTTCCTTATAGCTCTGTATCAATCCCAAACTAATCCCACTGCCCCACTCTCTCCCCATAGCTCTGTATCAATCCCAAACTAATCCCACTGCCCCACTCTCTCCTCATAGCTCTGTATCAATCCCAAACTAATCCCTCTGCCCCGCTCTCTCCCCATAGCCCTGTATCAATCCCCAAACAAATCCCTCTGCCCCGCTCTCTCCCCATAGCCCTGTATCAATCCCAAACTAATCCCACTGCCCCACTCTCTCCCCATAGCTCTGTATCAATCCTAAACTAATCCCACTGCCCCACTCTCTCCTCATAGCTCTGTATCAATCCCAAACTAATCCCACTGCCCCACTCTCTCCCCATAGCTCTGTATCAATCCTAAACTAATCCCACTGCCCCACTCTCTCCTCATAGCTCTGTATCAATCCCAAACTAATCCCTCTGCCCCGCTCTCTCCCCATAGCCCTGTATCAATCCCAAACTAATCCCTCTGCCCCGCTCTCTCCTCATAGCTCTGTATCAATCCCAAACTAATCCCTCTGCCCCGCTCTCTCCCCATAGCCCTGTATCAATCCCTAACTAATCTCACTGCCCCACTCTCTCCTCATAGCTCTGTATCAATCCCAAACTAATCCCTCTGCCCCACTCTCTCCTCATAGCTCTGTATCAATCCCAAACTAATCCCTCTGCTCCACTCTCTCCCCATAGCTCTGTATCAATCCTAAACTAATCCCTCTGCCCCACTGTCTCCCCATAGCTCTGTATCAATCCCAAACTAATCCCTCTGCCCCACTCTCTCCTCATAGCTCTGTATCAATCCCAAACTAATCCCACTGCCCCACTCTCTCCTCATAGCTCTGTATCAATCCCAAACTAATCCCACTGCGCTGCTCTCTCCCCATAGCTCTGTATCAATCCCAAACTAATCCCACTGCCCCACTCTCTGCCCACAGCTCTGTATCAATCCCAAACTAATCCCACTGTCCTGCTCTCTCCCCATATCCCTGTATCAATCCCAAACTAATCCCACTGTCCTGCTCTCTCTCCATCGCCCTGTATCATGGATTTCTCTCCCCCTGTATCATGTAGCATGAATTTCTGAAGGAAAAATCATGTTTAACTAACTTGCTGGAGTTTTTTGAGGAGGTAACAGAGAGGGTTGATGACGGCAATGCTGTTGATGTGGTGTACATGGACTTTCAAAAGGCGTTTGATACAGTGTCACACAGCAGACTTGTGAGCAAAGTTATAGCTCATGGAATAAAAGGGACAGTAGCAACATGGATATGAAATTGGCTGAATGACAGGAAACAAAGAGTGACGGTTAATGGATGCTTTGCGGGCTGGAAGAAGGTTTGTAGTAGAGTTCCCCAGGGGTCAGTCTTGGGACCCTTGCTTTTCCTGATATATATTAATAACCTAGACCTTGGTGTACAGGGCACAATTTCAAAGTTTCCGGTTGATACGAAACATGGAAGCATTGTGAACTGTGAGGAGGATAGTGTAGAACTTCAAAAGGACATAGACAAGTTGGTGGAATGGGCAGACAGGTGGCAGATGAAGTTCATTGCAGAGAAATGTGAAGTGATTCATTTTGGTGGGAAGTACATGGAGAGACAATATAGAATAAACGGTACAATTCTAAAGGGGGTGCAGGAGCAGAGGGACCTGGGTGTATATGTGTATAAGTCATTGAAGGTGGCAGGACAGGTTGAGAGAGCAGTTAATGAAGCATACAGATTCCTGGGCTTTATTAATAGGGGCATAAAGTACAAGAGCAAGGAGGTTATGTTGAACTTCGATATGACACTAGTTCGGCTTCAGTTGGAGTATTGCGTCCAGTTCTGGGCACCGCACTTTAGGAAAGACATGAGGGCATTGGAGAGAGTACAGAAAAGATTCACGAGAATGGTTCCAGGGATGAGGAATTTCAGTTATGAAGATAGATTGGAGAAGTTAGGACTGTTTTCCTTGGAGAAGTGAAGACTGAGAGGTGATTTGATAGAGGTATTCAAAATCATGAGGGGTCTGGACAGAGTAGATAGAGAGAAACTGTTCCCACTCGTGAAAGGATTGAGAACGAGAGGACACAGATTTAAAGTATTCGGTAAAAGAAGCAAAAGTGACATGAGGAAAAACATTTTCACACAGCAAGTGGTTAAGGTCTGGAATGCACTGCCTGAGAACGTGGTGGAGGCAGGTTCAATTGAAGCATTCAAAAGGGAATTAGACAGTTATATGAAAAGGAAGAATGTGCAGGGTTAAGGAGAGAAGGCAGGGGAATGGAACTGAGTGAGTTGCCCTTTCAGGGACCAGTGCAGAAATGATGGGCCGAATGGCCTCCTTCTGCACTGTAACAATTCTGTGAACCTGTGATTATATGTCATTAGTCTCCAGATTTCTATCGATTTATGTTTTGAACATGCTCAATGATTGAGCTTCCACAGCCCTCTGGGGTAGAGAATTCCACAGATTTATCACCCTCTGAATGAAGAAATTCCTCCTCATCTCAGTTTTAAATGGCCGACCCCTTATTCTGGTACTGTGACCCCTGGTTCTAGACTCCTCAGTCAGGGGAAACATTTGATCTACATTCTCCCTGTCATAGAGTCACACCCTGTAAGAATTTTGTAAGTTTCAATGAGATCACCTCTCATTCTTTGAAACTCGAGAGAATAAAGGTCCGGTTTCCTCAATCTCTCTTCATAGGACAGTCCCACCAGCCCTGGAATCAGTCTGGTGAACCTTCGTTGCACTCTCTCTATGGCAAGTATATCCTTCCTTAGAACATAAGAAATAGGAGCAGGAGTAGGCCATTCAGCCCTTCGAGCCTGCCTCGCCATTCAATGAGATCATGCGCAAATTCAGCATGTGCCACTGTAACGTCACAGTCTGCGACTTCAGGCAGCTGCCAGGACTAAAGATGGCGCTGCTCACATAATCACATAAAGGCAACCTGAACTAAACACATGGCAGCACACAATGGCGGGAGGGGGAAAGCGAGCGAGCTGGGGACGGGTGGGAAGGGGGGGAGTCTTGGGGGGAGAGTGGAGCGGCAGAAAGAGCGGAGCAGCCAGTGAGAACAGCAGGGGGGGAGGGGGAGTAGAGCGGCAAGCGACAGCAGTGAGAGGGGGAGGGGAGCGGCCGGTGAGAGCAGTGAGTTGGGGGGCGGGGGGGGGGGGGGGGGGGAGTGGAAGAAAGAGCGGAGCAGCCAGTGAGAACAGCGAGGGGGGGAGCAGAGCGGCCGGCGAGAGCAGTGAATTGGGGGGGGGGGGGGGAGTGGAAGAAAGAGCGGAGCAGCCAGTGAGAACAGTGAGGGGGGAGCAGAGCTTGCCGCATGGGTGAATACGTTAGCGTTGCATTGCTGTGCGTAAAGCATATGCGCAGAGGCTGACCTAGCGCGTTGCCTGAAGATGCACACGTCACACGATGACGTCATTGGCGCATACGCTAACCAGTCCTGGCCAGTTGGAAAGCAGAGCATGCGCAGAGAACAGGAGCCCGTCTGCGTATGTGCACAGCTTGGCGCAGCCTGATGACGTCAGTGGCCGGCTGCGTTGTCAGGAATCACTTTGTTTCCTGCACTATCCCCGTATCCCTTGATGTTTTTAATATGTAGAAATCTATCGATCTCAGTCTTGAACATAATGACTGAGCCTCCACAGCCCTCTGCAGTACAGAATTCCAAAGATTCACCACCTTCTGAGTGAAGAAATTCCTCCTCATCTCAGTCCTAAATGGCTTGCCCTTTATTCTGAGACTGTGTCCCCTGGTTCTGGACTCTCCAGCCTGGGGAAACATCCTTCCTGCATCAACCCTGTCGAGCCCTGTAAGAATTTTATATGCTTGAATGAGATCACCTCTCATTCTCCTAAATGCCAGAGAATAGAGGCTCAGTCTATTTAATGTTCCCTCATAGGACAATCCCTCATCCCAATCCCTCTATGGCAAGTAGACCCTTCCTTCGGGAAGGAGACCAAATTGTACACAACACTCCAGCTGTGTTCTCACCACAGCTCCACCCCTGCCCTCTACTTCTCATTTATAAAACCCAAAATGTTCTTATTTTGCTAAAGAAGGAAACTTCTATAAACAATGAACCCATTTGGTGCCATGTAACAGATCTGTTTCCCAACGTCTGCTGGAAAATTAACTGTGATCCTTGGGAGGGTTTAAAAAGGCTGAACCTGGGGAATTAGTCAATCAGGGGATTGATGGGAATGGTGGGGGGGGTGGTGGGGAGGCGGATGGAGGGGGTCGCAGATTCTGCCACTGACCCCTGCGGGTGGAACGTGTGGTATAAAATGGCAGAAAGGCATTTATCTGCTGGAGCTCGTCCTTTACCTTATCCTGAAGATGTTTGATCTCCTCTTGAAGTCTGATGTTCAGAGACTGCAGTTTGTTTCTCTCTTCTCTCACCTCCTTTTCTTGGGATTCAGCCAATCTCCGAGCACAGTCTGCCTCCTCATGGCTAGTGACAGCTTCCTTCTCCAGCCTCTCCGACAGCGCTACCCTCCCCTGTGCCTCTGAAGTCCTCAGCCTCAGCTACTTGGAGTTGGAGGAGGATTGAGAGTGGGTTGGGGGGAGGGGGGAAGAGAGGAAAGGGAGAGGGTAGAGAGGGGGTCAGGGAGGAGTGGGGAGAAGGAGGAAAGAGAGGCGGGGAAAGCAGGGAGATAGAGTGAGGGTAGGGGAGAAGGGGGAGGGAGAGGGGGAGACAAGAGGGGGGTAGAGGGAGAGAGAGAGACGGGAAGAAGGGATGAGAGAGAGAGGGAGAGGAGGAAAGAGAAGAGGCATGGGGCGGAGAGAGAAAGGGAGAGGGGGAGAGTGGTAAAGGGTGATGGAGGAGAGGGTAGAGGGGGAGTGGGACAGGGGAGAAGGGGGGAGGGAAGGATGGATAGAAGTTGAGTCCATGACCAATGGAACAAATTATATTTAGTGATTATTCTTGTACAAAAACCCAGAAACAGAGAGCAGCTGTTTCATCGACTCTGTCCCACACTCCCCATCTACCCCGCTTCTTCCCTGCATCCCCCCGATTGCTTCTTCCCACCCCACCCAATTCCCTGGGAAAGGCAAAAAATCCTTGGGACCTTTCACTAAATAAATTCTGGGAAATTTCTGCTGAATCCCCTGGAACAGAAGCCACAGTGACTTTTCCCCCAAAACAGTTTTCAATGAGACACAAAACCCAGGCACTAACCCTACTCCAGTGTGAATGTTGGCAATGAATCTACACTCACTGCTCGAGACAGAAACTCATCACCGAGATGGTGACCCCAGGAGCTCTCGACACCTGTAACCCACTTCTATGCTCACAAAACTGAATCCAATCTTTTCATTCTTTCAAAGACCTCAATTTACTGTAAGTCTGAGCTTTCCCAGAGTGAGAAGGCTCCAATTCTCTAAGTCTATCAGATCGTCTCACGCAAACACTTCTCCCGTTTCGATATATAATTGTGTCTCCCATGGCCCCGTCTGATCATTGAATCGTTACTCCGTAGGTGCGATTGCTAATGTCCCAGGACCCTCCTGAAATCTCCAGCAATTGATGAGGAATCTCCCAGGACACTGCTGCGAGCAAAACCCCGGGGAAAAATTATCAGGGCTTTAAAACAAAATTGCATCTTCTTTACATCTTCATTGAACACTTACTTTATTATTTAATACAAAAGAAGATTGACAAGGTTGGTATCAGAACATCAGAATTAGGAGCAGGAGGAGGCCATTCGGCCCCTCAAGTCTTCTCCGCCATTCAACTAGATCATGGCTGATCTTTGACCTCAACTCCACTTTCCTGCAATATCCCCCCATCCCTAAATTCTCTTAAGGTCGGAATTTTAAAGCCCGGGGAGTGTGGGTATGGAGGCAAGCATAATTTAACGATCGGAATCGCGGAAGTCGGCACAGGGGCCCACTGCCTCCAGAATGCACTGCCATTTTTAAAGGGATGCTGGGAGGCAGGGAACGGGTCGGGTGTACATCTCCAATTAATGGCCTGTTGAGCTCATTGAAGAACTCATTAACCGGCTTGTCGGCAGCAGGCTTTAATCTTCAAAGGTTGGGAATGTGGAGGATGTCATGTGGGGAACACAGCAGAGTGTACATGCCCTGAACACAGTGTGTGGCCATGAGAGCTATGGGAAGGGCGGATTAGAATACTTCGAAGCCCCTAAAAAAAGCAAGTGCCACAGAGTGGTCATTGCTGGAGTTGTAAGACTTGCTTTTCTCAGTGGTGAGTGGCAGGATACTGGAGAGGGACGTCAGGCTGCTGGCATCACTGAGGCACCTGGGATTGGCAGGGGAAGGCCTGCTTAACATACAAAGCCCAGCTGAGGGAGTTAGGATGGGAATAGGCTACTCTGACATTGGACAGCGCAGCCAGGATGAGCTTCAGTAGATGCAACTTCCTGGACAGCAGGGGGCCAGGGGAGCAGAGCACGGGGGGGTGGCTGCAAAAGGAAGAGGCGCTACCGAAGACATCAGATGCACAGCCCAAGAATCAGCTACCTGCAAATGACAGCACCAGTGCTGTAGGAGGCTGGGCCTATCCAGGCAGACAGTCTCAGTCCTGTGTGCTCTGATCCACAATGACCTGAGGTCTCACGGCCCCCATGACAGTCATCAAGGTCTCTGTCACCCTGAACTTCTATACAACTGGGTCATTCCAGGGATCAGCTGTGGATCTCGGTGGCATCTCGCAGTCGGCAGCTCTTCAGGGTAGCAGGCAGGTCACGGATGCCCTATTCAGGAGGGCAGGGACTACACCCACTTTAACACAGATGGGCCTGTGCAGGCACAAAGGGCATTTGGTTCAGCCTCCATTGCTGGATTCCTCCAGCTTCAGGGCATCATTGATTGTGCCTGTGTGACCATCAAGGCACCATGTGACTGGCCAATGAGATCCATCAAGAGGAAGGGCTTCCACTCCCTCAACATCCAACTGGTCCGTGACCACAATAAGAGCTTCCTCCATATCTGTGCTCGCTTTCCTGGTAGCTGCCATAACTCCTTCATCCTTCGGCAGTCCAGGCTGCCTTGGATTTTCACTCAAACCCCCAAAGTGTGTTCATGGATCCAAGGGGACAGGGATATTCCTTGAAAACATGGCCACAGACAGAGGCACAGAGGTGATACAACCAATGCCAGCTGCTCAGCAGGCCAACCATTGAGCAGGCCATCGGGTTTCTGAAGATGCAATTCCAATGCCTGGATCAGTTGGATGGCACCCTCCAATACCCTCCTGCAAGGGTCTCGCTCATTATGCTGGTCTGCTGCGCTCTCCATAACATGACCCTCCAGAGAGGTGTGGACAGTGAAGCTCTGGAAGGAGTCATCAGGGGAGGAGAAGGAGGTAAGAGAGGAGGAGGAAGAGGGGGCGGAGGGGGGATGAGGTGCTCTTGCTGCACGATGAAGTGGCCTCTTTTTGCCACCCTCTGGGAAGAGGACTTCCCTCCTCTCCCTCACGGCCTGCAGCATTAGATTCAGGTGGGCATCAATGAACCAAGGCTCTGCCCTGTCCCTGGAGCCAGGCCTCCAGCTCCCCTGTGACATCTCGCTTCCCTCTGGTTCTGTAGAAGGCAGATCTCTCCCTCAGGACAACCAGCATTCTCAGTGATGGCTGCCGTGGAAGTCTACATGAGCCCCACACTCGATCAGACCCACTGCCATTTTCAATTCCACTGGCTCGAAGAGGACAGGAAACCTGTCTCCATATCAATTAAGGGCTTAGCTATTTGAAAATTCCAATCTGTATCAGCTTCCTACAGGAGGCAGGTGTCAGACCCAAAACCAGGCCCGGTTCCTGTTTCCCGCCTCCATAATGAAAATCCAGCCCTTGGTGTTCAAACATCTATCAATCTCAGGCTTGAATATACTCAACGACTGAACATGCACAGCTCTCTGGGGTCGAGAATTCCAAAGACTCACAACCCTCTGAGTGGAGAAATTTCTCATCTCAGTCCAAAATGGCCAACCCCTTATCCTGAGCCTGTGGCCCCCGTGTTCTAGACTCACCAGCCAGAGGAAACAGCCTCTCAGTGTCTACCCTGTCAAACCCTCCCAGAATCTTATACGTTTCAATGAGAACTAAGAGATTACAGCAATCCAGAGAGATTGAACAGTTCGGGCTTTTTTCTTCAGCATAGAGGAGACTTAGAGGAGATCTGATGGATGTCTTTAAAATTATAGAATCATGGAAAAGTTACAGCACAGAAGGAGGCCATTCATATGAATGGTTTGGACAGGGTAAATGTGGAGAGAATGTTTCCACTTGTGGGAGCATCCAAAACTAAGTCCATAAATACAAGATAGTTACTATTAATCCAATAGAGAAATAAGGAGAAATGTCTTTACTCGGTGAGGGGTTAGGATCTGGAACTCACCACTACAGGAAGTGGTTGAGACAAATAGCTGAGATACTTTCAAAAGGAAACCAGACGATTACATGAGAGAAAAGGGAATATAAAAAGATGCTGAAAGGCTGAGATGAGGTAGATGCAATGGGAGGAGACTCGTCTGGAGTATTCACTACTCTCCCTCAGTACTGACCCTCCAACAGTGCAGCGCTCCCTCAGTACTGACCCTCCAACAGTGCAGCACTCCCTCAGTACTGACCCTCCGACAGTGCAGCACACCTCAGTACTGACCGTCCGACAGTGCAGCACTCCCTCAGTACTGGCCCTCCGACAGTGCAGCACACCTCAGTACTGACCCTCCGACAGTGCAGCACTCCCTCAGTACTGACCCTCCTACAATGCAGTGCTCCCTCAGTACTGACCCTCCAACAGTACAGCTCTCCCTCAGTACTGACCCTCCTACAATGCAGTGCTCCCTCAGTACTGACCCTCCGACAGTACAGCGCTCCCTCAGTACTGACCCTCCTACAATGCAGTGCTCCCTCAGTACTGACCCTCCAACAGTACAGCTCCCCCTCAGTACTGACCCTCCTACAATGCAGTGCTCCCTCAGTACTGACCCTCCGACAGTGCAACACTCCCTCACTACTGACCCTCCAACAGTACAGCTCTCCCTCAGTACTGACCCTCCTACAATGCAGTGCTCCCTCAGTACTGACCCTCCGACAGTGCAGCGCTCCCTCAGTACTGACCCTCCAACAGTGCAGCTCTCCCTCAGTACTGACCCTCCTACAGTGCAGCACTCCCTCAGTACTGACCCTCCTACAGTGCAGCACTCCCGCAGTACTGACCCTCTGACAGTGCAGCACTCCCTCAGTACTGACCCTCTGACAATGCAGCGCTCCCTCAGTACTGACCCTCCAACAGTGCAGCACTCCCGCAGTACTGACCCTCTGACAGTGCAGCACTCCCTCAGTACTGACCCTCTGACAATGCAGCGCTCCGTCAGTACTCACCCTCCAACAGTGCAGCACTCCCGCAGTACTGACCCTCTGACAGTGCAGCACTCCCTCAGTACTGACCCTCCTACAGTGCAGCACTCCCTCAGTACTGACCCTCCAACAGTGCAGCACTCCCGCAGTACTGACCCTCTGACAGTGCAGCACTCCCTCAGTACTGACCCTCCAACAGTGCAGCACTCCCGCAGTACTGACCCTCTGACAATGCAGCGCTCCCTCAGTACTGACCCTCAAACAGTGCAGCACTCCCGCAGTACTGACCCTCTGACAGTGCAGCACTCCCTCAGTACTGACCCTCTGACAATGCAGCGCTCCCTCAGTACTGACCCTCCGACAGTGCAGCACTCCCTCAGTACTGACCCTCTGACAGTGCAACACTCCCTCAGTACTGACCCTCTGACAGTGCAGCACTCCCTCAGTACTGACCCTCCTACAGTGCAGCACTCCCTCAGTACTGACCCTCTGACAGTGCAGCACTCCCTCAGTACTGACCCTCCGACAGTGCAGCACTCCCTCAGTACTGACCCTCTGACAATGCAGCGCTCCCTCAGTACTTTACTCCGCACTACATTAAACAACAGTGATTCCCGGGGGTGTTACGGGGGAGAGAATAGTGATGGAATTTGTGTCAGGGGCTGCACGCAGTGAAGGTTAATCCATAAGGGAGGAATAAGGAGCATTGTTAATGGAAAGTCACTGTGGCCGCCCGTGTGCACCACTTGGTGGCCACTTTAAAAACTGCAGCTGTGGAGACTGTTCAGCCCATCATCGTGTCTGCTGTCGGTGCTAGCCCTTCAAGTGGAGCCACCTGTCCTAATCTCATTTTCCTGTCCTTTCCCTATATCTTTGAAATTTCTTAACCCCAATTCCCTTTTCAGTGAAGTTCTAATCTCTGTCTCGATATTCCCTGTTCTAAAAACCCTCTGGGTGAAAATATTTTTTAGAATTGGAATATTACAGCACAGTACAGGCCCTTCGGCCCTCGATGTTGCGCCGACCTGTGAAACCATCTGACCTACACTATTCCATTTTCATCCATATGTCTATCCAATGACCACTTAAATGCCCTTAAAGTTGACGAGTCTACTACTGTTGCAGGCAGGGCGTTCCACGCCCCTACTACTCTCTGAGTAAAGAAACTACCTCTAACATCTGTCCTATATCTATCACCCCTCAACTTAAAGCTCCCCTCGTGTTTGCCATCACCATCCGAGGAAAAAGACTCTCACTATCCACCCTATCTAACCCTCTGATTATCTTATATGTCTCTATTAAGTCACCTCTCCTCCTCCTTCTCTCCAATGAAAACAACCTCAAGTCCCTCAGCCTTTCCTCGTAAGACCTTCCTTCCATACCAGGCAACATCCTAGTAAATCTCCTCTGCACCCTTTCCAAAGCTTCCACATCCTTCCTATAATGCGGTGACCAGAACTGCACGCAATACTCCAGGTGCGGCCTCACCAGAGTTTTGGACAGCTGCAGCATGACCTCGTGGCTCCGAAACTCGATCCCCCTACTAATAAAAGCTAACACACCATATGCCTTCTTAACAGCCCTATTAACCTGGGTAGCAACTTTCAGGGATTTATGTACCTGGACACCAAGATCTCTCTGCTCATCTACACTACCAAGAATCTTCCCATTAGCCCAGTACTCTGCATTCCTGTTACTCCTTCCAAAGTGAATCACCTCACACATTTCCGCATTAAACTCCATTTGCCATCTCTCAGCCCAGCTCTGCAGCCTATCTATGTCCCTCTGTACCCTACAACATCCTTCGGCACTATCCACAACTCCACCGACCTTCGTGTCATCCGCAAATTTACTAACCCACCCTTCTACACCCTCTTCCAGGTCATTTATAAAAATGACAAACAGCAGAGGCCCCAAAACAGATCTTTGCGGTACACCACTAGTAACTAAACTCCAGGATGAACATTTGCCATCAACCACCACCCTCTGTCTTCTTTCAGCTAGCCAATTTCTGATCCAAAGCTCTAAATCACCTTCAACCCCATACTTCTGTATTTTCTGCAATAGCCTACCGTGGGGAACCTTATCAAACGCCTTACTGAAATCCATATACACCACATCCACTGCTTTACCCTCATCCACCTGTTTGGTCACCTTCTCGAAAAACTCAATAAGGTTTGTGAGGCACGACCTACCCGTCACAAAACTGTGCTGACTATCGCTAATGAACTTATTCTTTTCAAGATGATTATAAATCCTATCTCTTATAACCTTTTGCAACATTTTACCCAAAACTGAAGTAAGGCTCACAGGTCTATAATTACCAGGGCTGTCTCTACTCCCCTTCTTGAACAAGGGGACAACATTTGCTATCCTCCAGTCTTCCGGCACTATTCCTGTCGACAATGACGACATAAAGATCAAGGACAAAGGCTCTGCAATCTCCTCCCTGGCTTCCCAGAGAATCCTAGGATAAATCCCATCTGGCCCAAGGGACTTATCTATTTTCACACTTTCCAAAATTGATAACACCTCCTCCTTGTGAACCTCAATCCCATCTAGCCTAGTAGCCTGAATCTCAGTATTCTCGTCGACAACATTTTCTTTCTCTACTGTAAATACTGACGCAAAATATTCATTTAACACTTCCCCTATCTCCTCTGATTCCACACACAACTTCCCACTACTATCCTTGATTGGCCCTAATCTAACTCCAGTCATTCTTTTATTCCTGATATACCTATAGAAAGCCTTAGGGTTTTCCTTGATCCTATCCGCCAATGACTTCTCGTGTCCTCTCCTTGCTCTTCTTAGCTCTCCCTTTAGATCCTTCCTGGCTAGCTTGTAACTCTCAAGCGCCCTAACTGAGCCTTCATGTCTCATCCTAACATAAGCCTTCTTCTTCCTCTTGACAAGCGCTTCAACTTCTTTAGTAAACCACGGCTCCCTCGCTCGACAACTTCCTCCCTGCCTGACAGGTACATACTTATCAAGGACACGCAGTAGCTGCTCCTTGAATAAGCTCCACATTTCATTTGTGCCCATCCCCTGCAGTTTCCTTCCCCATCCTACGCATCCTAAATCTTGCCTCATCGCATCATAATTTCCTTTCCCCCAGCTATAATTCTTGCCCGGCGGTATATACCTGTCCCTGCCCATCGCTAAGGTAAACCTAACCGAATTGTGATCACTATCACCAAAGTGCTCACCTACATCTAAATCTAACACCTAGCCGGGTTCATTACCCAGTACCAAATCCAATGTGGCATCGCCCCTGGTTGGCCTGTCTACATACTGTGTCAGAAAACCCTCCTGCACACACTGGACAAAAACTGACCCATCTAAAGTACTCGAACTATAGTATTTCCAGTCAATATTTGGAAAGTTAAAGTCCCCCATAACCACTACCCTGTTACTCTCGCTCCTGTCGAGAATCATCTTCGCTATCCTTTCCTCTACATCTCTGGAACTATTCGGAGGTCTATAGAAAACTCCCAACAGGGGGACCTCTCCTCTCCTGTTTCTAACCTCGGCCCATACTACCTCAGTAGACGAGTCCTCAAACGTCCTTTCTGCCGCTGTAATACTCTCCTTGATTAACAATGCCACACCTCCCCCTCTTTTACCATCTTCTCTGTTCTTACTGAAACATCTAAATCCCGGAACCTGCAACATCCATTCCTGCCCCTGCTCTACCCATGTCTCCGAAATGGCCTTTGTAGTCTTTGTCGTCCCCAACATTCTCCCAGTGATAATCCTCAGTCTATACCCCCATTGCTGATTCATCAACCAGTGAGAATAATCTCGCACTATTCAACCTCTGAAAACCTCATCATTTTGAAATGCTCCATTAACTCCACGAGAGTTATGATTTCTCCGCATTTTGCAAACAGGTGCAAAATAACTAAACCAGGGGGAAAAAATTACATTTAAACAAGGGAGTTTCAAACAAAATAGGAAGATGCAATCTGGAAAAATAAATGTTTTGGGAAAAACTATCAGATAAATTCTCTCGGGGATGGTTTGCTGAGGATCGTGTCGTTTGAATCTTCATCGGTGCAAAATTAAATATTATACTCAAACAGTGAGACATGGAACGGGAGCCCTACCTGCCCTCTCAGGTGGATGTTAAAGGATCCTGCAACACTATTGCGAAGAAGAGCTGGGTGGGGGTGTGGGGAGGGGGCTGTTCTCCCCAGTATCTTGGGCCAATATTCTTCCCTCAACCAACATTACTAAAAGCAGATTAATTGGATATTTGCTCTAGTTGCTCTGTTTGGATTCTTGCTATGCACAAAGTGTTTGCCTACATGATAACAGTGATAGCACCTCATTGGATGTGAAAGGCTTCGGGACACATCTCAGAGATACATTGAAGCATTGTTTTTATTGGAGTTTTACTTTTTCTATCCCCTTTTAACCACAGTTTCAGTGCTGTTTCTCAAAAAAATCACAGAAGAGAGACAGAATATCTGTGTCTTGGGTTTTGTTAAGTTGGTGGATTGTTAAGTAGCCATGGTGTTTCTGAGTTAGGCAGGGTAAGACAGTCCTGTTGTTTCAATAAAGTTCCATTATTACTGGCGATGGTTTTGCCTTTAGGCTGCGATGGGGTAATGGTGAGCATTGAAAAATGCCCTCTTGTCCTGGTGCTGTGAGCAATGCCACAGGAGATCTAATAGTGGGGGTAAGTAAAACTGGGGGTTGTAAAAACAGGGTGGGGTCATCAATCTGCTCACACCTCAGTTTCCCACTGGACACGTTTAGTCAAAATCACTGCCCTCACATCCCCTCACAGTGTGCCACATGTTTACCCAGAGTTAAGACCGCTTGGGGCTAAACCCTGTCACCAGGGCCTGGAGGAAGATTAATAATTGCAGCTGATAATATACACATCCCAGTGATAACACATGGGATAAAGAACAGGGATTCTGTCAAAATTACAGCAGCAGAGGGGAGAAACTCTGTGAAAATTTAACCCTCTCTTGTGAGTGTAGATACTGAGAGGCTGTTTTCCCCCAGGCTGGGGCATTTAAACACAGCGTCACCATCTCAGGAAAAGGGGTCGGCCATTTAGGACTGAGACGAGAAGAAATTTCTTCACTCATAGGGTTGGGAATCTTTGGAATTCTCTACATCAGAGGGTTGTGGATGCTCAGTCATTGAGTATATTCATGACAGAGTTGGATAGATTTTTGTGTACCAAGGAAATCAAGGGATAAAGTGTGAAGGTGAAGTTGAGGTAGAAGATCAGCCATGATCTTACTGAATGGTGGAGCAGGTTCGAGGGGCCGAATGGCCTAATCCAGCTCCTATTTCTTATGTTTCTATGAGGATATCTCCTCCCTGTCTCTGAAGGTTAGACACAGTCTTTGCTACTGATCCTTAGTTCAGTCCAATGAACTACAACAATGTGAAGTGCCTGGAGCCTTGAGGTCATGTAAAAGGTTTCAACCTTTGTGTCCACACTTACCCAGACATCTTAAGTTGCTGATACTAACAGATTTCATAGAATCACACAGAACACCATTCGGCCCATCGTGCCTGCTCTTTGAAAGAGTTTTTTTTAATTGGTCCCACTCCCCTGATATTTCCTCAAAAACCCTGCAATTTGTTTCATTTTCAAGTATTTAGACAATTCCTTCTTGAAAGCTATTACTGAATCTGCTTCCAACCACCCTTTCAGGCAGCACA